>NC_044053.1:22200565-22288065 GCF_902167405.1 Gadus morhua
AGGTCGTCGAAGCAGCCCCTCTTGTGCCACTGCATGTCCCTGACGCGGCGGACAGACTGGATCAGGGGCTCGGGGGCCGCCCAGTCGTTCCAGTGCTTGAAGTCTCCGCGCTCAAAGATGTACTGGCGCCCTCTGTAGCCGGGGTACATGTAGCCCACCCATCTAGAGGAACAGGAGCACTTAGAACCAGATAGCACTCCTGAATAGACACACACAAATATGGGTTCCATATAAAGGGATTAATATGAAGATATTCCCTTTGTTGTACAACCGAATCCAAAGCTTCACTGCAATATCGATTACAATATGCTGAGAGCATACGTTCCTTCTCATGCATGGCCCCAGGTGGGAATCAATCAAACCCCTAATCCTGACAGTTGTGAGGTCATGCTCTGCCAACGAGGTTATTGAGAAGATGCTGAACATGTGGACCGAGCGGAGTGTAGGAGAGGCTCTTACGTTCCGTTCAGAGCCTTGGCGCTTCCCACGCGGTCGTGGAAGCCATGTCCCCACAAGCTGGGCACGTCGTCCTCCACAATCTCCATCTTCCTCCCGGCGAAGCCCTCTTCCTCAAACAGGTGGAGTTTATGCTC
This sequence comes from Gadus morhua, assembly GCF_902167405.1. Classification (NCBI taxonomy): domain Eukaryota; kingdom Metazoa; phylum Chordata; class Actinopteri; order Gadiformes; family Gadidae; genus Gadus; species Gadus morhua. Next base: position 22,201,159 of record NC_044053.1, read on the forward strand.
TGCGCTGTCCTGAAGAATCAAACACGGACAATCATTCATTCACTAATACGCTTTGGACACACACTTTAGTCAAATTATAAAGTGTCATTAAGAAGAAAAATCTAACAATATCTAAAATACTGCCCTCTCTTCCTGCCACACAGAATTCCAGTTTATTCTATATATTCTATTTATATAACTTGATGAATGCCATGTGACATTACAAAAAACACAAACACACAAATGTCTGCCAGGAATGGAACAGCAGCTTTCCGGCTCAGAGTGAACCTCCAGCCATGGACGGAGGAGGAACTCACCACTTTGAGCGGTCTGAGGGACAGCAGGGAGGGGCTGCTCTGGCTGCTGGTCCAGCAGTCCCAGTGGGGGTATTCTCCCCTCTCTAGAATGAACTGCTCGCCAATGAAGGCCTGGCACTCATAGCCCACCCAGCTAACATCAGGGAACAGGACAAGGGGGGATGGGAGGGGAATATACACAGAATAAGAAGGGGATAACATTGAACTGCATTTGATGCTTCCAGTTGATTGATTGCATTCTTCACCACATTGGACTAAAATGCGATGTTTTCTTGCCTCAATGTTGATGGGTCTTATGTGAAGCAGCTAATGTAACATGGATACGTGAGCAGGTCGGTCAGGTTCAGCGTTAGTTACTTACGGTGCCTGCTCCACTATCAGCGAGCCCACCTTCTCAAGACCCGTCTCCGTCACATCGTTCAACTCAGCGGAAAGCTCCACCTTGCGTCCCCGGAAGTTTCCATATTCAAACAGCACCACCTGGATTAGGGTTTCAGGTTTGGGGAGGAGGGGGGGGGGGGGGGGACTGTTTACATCACACTGAAGGGTACACCTGCTGAAAACAAATGTGACTACAGAGCGTGAGAGCATTGAAAAGAGCAACATAGAGGGAGAGAGAGAGAGAGAGAGCGAGAGAGAGAGAGAGAGAGAGAGAGAGAGAGAGAGAGAGAGAGAGAGAGAGAGAGAGAGAAATAACTAGATAAGACAGTGTGATGAAGGGGAAAACAAAGACTTTCAAACTGTGTTTTTGAAAAGGTTTTGGTGATTAACTACACATGAAGAAAGAGGGCTAGGGTTGGGGTTAGAACGGGCTGCCTCAGGGCCTCTGAGGGTGGGTCGGTGGGTGTGGATGCGGTCCCGCTGGGTCTGCTGGTACCTTGTAGGTAGCCACAGCCCCGCCCTGGCTCGTCCCAGGGTGCAGCTGCTCTGGGGCAGTGCTCTGCTGGTCAGACATCCTGTACTCCTTGTGTCCTGCCGAAACACACACACACACACACACACACACACACACACACACACACACACACACACACACACGTACACAAATGCATTAAGTCATGCACACACACACACACACACACACACGCATGAAGGCACGCACACACACACAGTTAACAGTTTCAGAAATATGTTAATCAGCACATGATTGCACGCTCTCTCCTTGAGGGGTCTTCATCCTGAGGTTGTCCATCATAACAAAAAGCCCCCCCCCCCCCCAGTCGTTGATACTTCTAAAACAAACACCTGAGATCTCAAGGACGTAGTAATAAAACAATTCAGTAACAATTCAGTCCAAGGTGGTCATCCAGATCACAACAGACTCCTTCCTTCGCCCTCCGAGCCAGTTCAAGGCCGAACAGAGACCCCGACACATCGTCATCACACAGTGGGGGTCCGGCGTTACCTGGATCTGCGCGCTAGTGATGAGGCAGCGGCTCTGCGTTGGTGAGTCTGCGTTGGGAAGTTTGGAAGGGACGGTGACACATGGGAGGACAGGAGCAGTGGGGGGGAGGGAGGGCGTATTTATGGTTTATATCTGGCCACAACAGCAGAAAACAGCCAGAGCTGTTGATGCAGCATGTCTGCCACTCACATTGTGTCCGTTCCTCTGCCTCTCAATAGGCAGCTGTGTTGGCACGCGGCGGCCTGCCCGCCTCACCGCCATGTGTGGAGCAGCGGGACAGCGAGCCAAGAAGAGGATTGGGGAAAACAGCCCCGCTCAGCACAAACACCCCACACACACACACACACACACACACAGGTTAGCATAGACCCCACCCAGCCCGCCTGCCCCCCGTCTGGCCCGCACCCAGCTTCCTCAGACGCTCCCGTAACCACATTCAGGCACATATCAATGCCTTTATAATTGTATTATTATAACCCCTTATCTAGTAGTTTAAGCAAACTATCAAAACAAAAACCTTTCTGCCGATGGTTCTGTGAATATTAAGATGGAAATATGGCATCTATCATGTCTTTTTGCACACCTTATTAATATGAGGTGGATTATGATTGTGAGATGGAAATAAGAATCACTCAAGACATAACCAGTCTGTAGCTCACTGCATATATATCTTTATTAAGAATTTAAACTTTAGGACACTGGCCAGTACAACACAGTGCAAATATAAATCTGTTACTTTCAAATAAAAAGAAAAATAATGAACATGAACATGAATAAAAACATAAAAAACGAATCAAATTTTTTTCCGCGTACGAGAGAAATAAAAAGTAATTTACAGACGTATCAAGGAGGGGGGGAGATTGAAAAAAAACTGATAGAGGCTTGACGGAGTCAACATCCAGTTGCATTGCAGTAAGCATTTCTATACCGCAGAACCCCCCAGATGATGGTTGACTGCCCAAGGGTGGCCGACTGCACACGGGTGGAGCAGAGGTGGTGCTGCAGCACATTAAGTGACGTAGTGCTGGGTGGATGTTGGAGACCGACTAAAGAAGAGGAGGAGGAAGAGGAGGAGGGCTAACTATGTTCATCTCGCGTTTTGAATATTTTCAAAAGAGTGAATGTTTTTGTCTCGTAAGAGGCCTTTAAGTCTCATCCCTCACTCATGTGGTTCATCTCATGTGATGTAGTGATTAGCTCTTGAGCAAAGATACAGGGGGGGGGGGGGTCCAAGGGAATACAACAAGGCAGCAGGAGCTAATGAACGTCATGTAGTGAATGGATCAAGTTTCCCCGCCCTGGAAGATGATTGACTCTCAGAGAGGATTCCCTTTGTTCACTCATTGCTCAAGAAAATCAGCATTTAACAGTGTTACTTAAAGTAAATGCATACACACATATGGGCCACTTCTTTCCGCAACTTACTTAGGATAGAGAAAATAAAAATGATTAACCCGTAGAATACAAAAATAAACAGTGGCGCCGAGACGCCTTGTTAGAATGTAGAGGAGTGTTACATGATTGAAGACCCAGCTATAGTGTTGACAAAAAAATAGTGTTTATACAAATACAGCATTTAGCAGTAGGGTAACGCACAACGCCCCCCAGCTGGCAAGGACATCTGCCGCGGCGCTGGGGTCCGATCATGTGGAATGTTAAGCTTATGGATATGCTTCTGTGCAGTGAGCAGGTACGAACACGTCCACAACCGTCGGTACGCTCACTGAATACAAGGAAGACGGAACGCCGGCAGAGGACTGGAGAGCCCTCCAAACCGTGAATACTGAAGCACTACCGGGTGGTCGATGGCGTTGTCGGGTGGCGTTGTCGGGTGGCGCTGCTCACGCTATTCTCAGACGACCGTTCTCTGGAGTGCAGCCAGACAGGACATTCTTTTTTTGCTCGTCTTTTGTGGTCGTGGTCGGTGATAAAGTGTAAAAGATGATGATTAATCGTGATGAAGCAATAAGATATTCAATGTTTACGTCGTGCCATCCGTTTGACACTCTCAGGGGAGAAGGAAAGCAAAGGCACCGTGCAAAAATATCTGATCCTGTTTTTCGGAAATAATAAAAAAGGAGTAGAAATGCGTTAGCAGCATCAGCAGTAGTAGAATCTACTCCAAACATCTCTCTGGCCCGGGGTCCAGGGTCAAAGGTTAAGGCCTCCGTTTCGTTCAGAGATTCTTGGGTTTTAAGGCCACCTGGAGGAAGGAGAGAGGACATATATCAACACTGGATCTTAACCACAGCAAGGAGAGAGAGAAAAAGAGAGAGAGAGAGAGAGGGAGGGGGGAGAGGGAGTGAGAGTGAGAGAGAGACCGAGAAAATAATGAAAGAGAGGAAGGAGTAAGTGAAGGGGAAAACAAAAAGGAAATGGACCAATGACCGTCTCCCTTACCTTCTTATCTATTTAGAATCGTCGTAGTCATACTGACTCAGTCTTTTCTTGGATTTCAGCTCTTTGAGCCACTGAGGAGAGTCCTCCAAACTGAATTAAATAAAATAAATGAAAATGAAATGAAATTATATCACTTTCAGGAGAGTGCTTAACCGGAGTGAACATGAGGACAAACAATTTCCTTGAATAACCCTTCCTACCCGTTCTCTCTACCACCAGAAGGGGGCAGCACACGCGTGGCCCGTGGGAGGAAGGGGGACTTGGGCGATCGAGACAACTGGGAGGGAGAGGGAGTCCCCACATCGACCAGGTTGTCAGAGTCGGCCCTCTTCTTCAGCTGCGACTGGGGACATGAACCGTACAATTGAATTAACCCACACTGAACCCTAATCACCACTTACAGCCTTACGAGCAGGGCTGCTTTGGGTAGGTCCATTCGCCTCACCTTGAGAGCGGAAGGGTCCATCCCAGGGAACAGGGGGATCCTCTGGGGCTGGGAGACTGCATTGGTTGTGGAGCGGGGCTCCACTTCTCTTGTCTGCTCCTCAGGGTCCTCCTTGAACTCCGGCTTCTCATCTGTCATCAAAATGGAGGCGTCACATTCTAAAGGGAATACATTAATATATTCACACACTTTCTGTCCAAGAAAACCCTCCATTTAATTCAAATGAAAACGACAAATGCTTAATTTTGAGCGTCACTCGTTTTGTGAGTTTGGAAGCAGAGTGAGGGAACGGACGATGAAGAGCAGACTGAAGCCTACCTGTGGAGTCTCTGAAGCGCCAGTCGTCGGTGGCTCCGCCCTCTCCCTGGGGCGGGGCGGTCCTGGTGGGGCGGGACCGCGGGGCCCGTCTCTTCCCCAGCTGGGCCCTGGAGCGCAGCACGCTGGTGTCAAGCAGCACCGTGGACACCTGCTCACCAGGGCCAAAGGGACAGAAGGTTAGAAAAGACATCAGAAATAATAATACGTTTAATAATAATATATTCATATTAATAATCACGTGTGATCATCATCGCCGTTTGCTTAAGAATGTGTTTATTTATCAGCCTTTATTATTGAGATTTCAACGGTGATAAACAAGGCTGTTGATTGGAGCGTGTCCCCTGGCAGCACCCCTCTCTAGAGCTTAGATCAGGCCAAGAAAATCAAGCCCGACCCGGCCCGAGCCCGTGCACGTTCTGTCCGAGCCCGGCCCAACCCGACACATTAACTGTAATTATTAGCCCGAGCCCGATTTCAACCCGACATTTTTTTTAATACATGTACGGTAACTTTGTACACATTTGTTACTAGGCCTACTCTGCTAAATATATATGCAAGGGATAATGTATAGAACGCCGGTCATTATCGGGAATATAAGCCCCGACAGGGCGAACAGGACACCGACGCGCAGCGAAGGTGTCTTGCTTTGCCCTGAAGGGGCTTATTTTCGATAATGACCGGCGTCGTTCTATACATTATCCCGCTTATTACACGGCTACTTGCCAAAACGAAAAAATAACTTCACACGGTGTGTCTTTTTACAATTTATTCGTTACCATCATTCGTAGTGTTGATCAGCAGAGAAATAATTTGTCCGCAAAGACGGTGTCGTCGCTTAGCAACGGAACACGCTGGGGTTGACAAGTTACCGGACTACTACCCATGCAAGTGAACGGAGCGTTCCACGGCATTGAGAAGACCCGTGTAATAAAGGCCTATAATATTTCTGTTCATGGCATAAATTTCTCCTCAGATTAGGCCAATAAAGCAATGATAAAAAAAATAAAAATAACGCTCGATCAAAGGCCCGGCCCGACCCGGCCCGAGGATAGTGGCGGGAAAAATATCGGGCTCGGGCAGAGAATCTAAACGCTACCTCTCTCTATGAGAGAGGGATACGTGGGTGCGGGGTTGTTGGGGTACGGGGGTGCGGGGTGCGGGGGTACGTGCCTCTGGTAAGGAGAGCTGCTGGCTCTCGGCCGGGGTTGTCGGGGACAGACCAGCAGAGCCGTCCAGCTCGGAGGGCAGGCCATGGTGGGCCGGCGTGTGGGAGGGAGAGGGCTTCCCTGGCGAAGGGGAGAGGGCGCCGTCTGAAGTGGGCGTGGCCGGGGTCAGGCTACAAACCGGGGTCAGGGAAAAGACAAAAATGATTCATTTTGGTTAATGTTGTAATTGTTCCATTGTTATTAGTATTATTATGATTATGAAACTGCACTTAAAATGTTGTGTCAGCGATGTTGGGTGACGTCACTTCAGTTTGCATTTGAAGCGAGATCCCAAACAAACAGAGCCAGCTCGCCCTTCCCTTCCGTGTTTCTTGCACCTAGTAAAAACTATCATAAACGCAGCGCAAAAAAACCCCACAACACCCACCCCTTGTCGGTGATTGGATCGAATACTATTTATTTTGGTTATGAGTGGTTGGTAGTACCCGTTTTTTTTTTTTTGTACGATCTCAGAGCATAGGCTGCCTACAGAGACACGTTTTTTGGACGGCCTGCTTATGGGGCGGGCAGCTAGCGGATCGTGAGGAAAGATCAGATGAATGAGATCATTTATTTTTCGGCCTAGAATCGCCGATACAACCTTTAAACTGATACACATAAAAAGCAATATTGCAATGACACAGTATGGCCACAAGGGGTCAGTTGATGCCTGGTGGCCTGGAGAGAAAAGTGACTAATGAATTTAAGGGGAGAGGTGAGCTGTGTCCCGAGGCCAAGGCAGGTAATTGGCATCATTGCCCTGCCAAGGCGTCTCCGGTCCCGTAGGAGTGAGATGGTCCAACGAGGCTGCGGCCAACGGTGACATCATTCTGACAGTTGCGGTTCTTTTATACAATTTACAAAAAAGAAGAGACGTGTATAATTGACATTATTATTTTGATTTCTTTGACATTGTTAAATAGACGGGGGCTGATGTTCAAAGGAGACACTAGACGCTAAGTCCTACCTATTTGTCTCGAGGCCACATGAGGATCCGTTACATCGGAACAAACGTAGACAACAGATCGGGAAGAAGTGCAGCCGACGACAACAGCAGCTTTGAAAGACAGCACTGCTCCCAAATCAGACTCTTATTTAACGTTTAATCGGGAACCATGGCGGACGAAGGAGAACATCTCTGCTCCAAAATACGCTCTTGAGAGAGAGATCTTGTTATTTGAGGATGAGTGGTTGAACCTTTGTGGGGCTATTTAAAAATCATAAGCCTTTAAAGGGGAAATATTCTGAAAACAACACTTTTCCTGTTGTTTTGGGTCTCTGGTGCTCCCCACAGACTTCTTTCAAAGTTTGTATAAACTTTGAAAAATGTCTGTACATGGTTTCTTGAGTGAGATATGCATTTCTGAATGTACCCCGCCTAGTTACCAAACGAGAGAGTCCGTTTCGGTGCCCCCTCCTACGTAGGAAGATAGTTGAATATTACCTCCCACTTCCCAATCCCTCTCCAATCAGAGCATAGCTAACATTTTGTGGACCAGTGGACGAGCTCTGGGCGGAGATGTTTGCGCATTTCAGAAGCAGGGATATTCCATACAAAAATAGATGTCTAATTTGTCAGTTTGCCATGTGACTGCCTTGCAGGGAGTCCAGAGCTTCGGCGGCCGTGTGGCAGCTCCGGCGGGGGGAGCTCGGTGGTAGTCTGGCAGCTCAGCTCCCGGAGTACAATCCCTTTCTCCTCCATGTCGCAGTTCAATATTGACTTCAGAGTCAAGGCCAAAGTTCCGTTGCCCCAATTCTTCTCAACCATGGCCGAGATAATCCCCACTACGAGTCTTTACTTGTTGGGGAAGTACCAGAGACGTCAGACGCAGTCTTTATGATTCATATTATCATCCGAGGCGCACATACCTTTTGGCCGCGATATTAGATATATTATAAAAATACCAATGGAGGCTTCTCCAGTGAGGAGAGGGAGGAAGATCCTCCTTAACATTGAGAACAAAAAATGTAGGCTAGGTTGTCCAGTCTACTTTAAGGAATTAATGACCTTAAATAGGACTACTTTAATGCCTTTGTATGCGTTATGTTCGTTTCCCTCGGTAAAGGGACATAGCACACCCTATCGCCTATTGACAATTACTTCAGGGAGGACATTCCTCCCTCAGCCTCCATTGACTCCCATTCATTTCCCCGAAAGTGTTGGCGGCCGGTGAATAACATGGGGTTCAATGGGAGAGAGGAGGAAAGTCCTCCTCTGAGTGGGTGTGACTAGCTAAGGGATCTGGATCCCGCCTACGTCTATTCACGAATAGGCTGGAGCCCTGGTTGTGCTATGAACCAATAAGCAGGAGTCCTGGCTGTGGAGCAGCCCGGAGGGAGGGGTTAACCCCTGAAGTCTAGGCTACGAGAACCAACAAACCCGCTCAGTCGAATGCCTCGTTTCCACCGAGCAGTGCGCTACTGTTATATTGACGTTTCCGTAGCCCGCGGGCTCCACAGGGCTGCCCGCGGCCGGGCGACGGAGCCCGCGTGGAGGATTGACCTGATCTGTAAATGAAGTCCCTCAGTCTTAATTGGCTTAACACCATGACCCACATTCTGAAACACCCATTAACATCCACATTTGCCTGAAACAATGACGGTCTGCGTCAGTCGGAGCCTACGGGGACGTGTACTTGTGAGTGAGTGCGTGTGTGTACCTGTCGTCCGTGTGCAGGCCTGTCTCCCAGGTGCCGTACTGGCTGTCCGACTCCTGCACCAGCGTGTCGGGGTCCTTCAGCTCCTCCTCCCCAGACCCCTGGTGCTGCAGCTTCACCTGGAGGGAGGGAGGAGGAACAAGAGAGAGGGGGAGGGAGGGAGGAGGAACAAGAGAGAGGCAGAGGGGGAGGGAGAGAGCAAAAAAGGGAGAGAGGGAATGAACAAAATGCTAGCACGGCGCTAAAGTGATGTGTGCAAGACCATTTCATATTTTTTTCCCAAGCGTGACCCAAAAGTAGTGGTACCAGTACTGGCAGTGGTAATGGTCCTGCTGAACGGGCCCAGAAAACATAGAAAGCCGTCCCGCCCACAGAGAGACTCTTTCATTTCTGTTTGGAGCACATGTGAGAATCCTATCTTCATATACTGTATACCACCAAGTGGCCAGAAGAAATCTTAACGATTTGCATTTTTCTGAAAGGATATGTGGAATATAAATGTTTCTGAACCACAAATCCATGTAATAGATGTTTCTATAAGTGTACCACAGGAAGTCATTCACAAAGCACAGTGTTTCCCATACATAGACCTCTTTGTGGTGCAGCGCCACAGAATCAACACCGAGCGCCACAAATTGATTTAGTTTTTTCGCGATTTGGAAGGATCGTTCCGTTCATTCATCTCCGCATAGCACTCTTTCTCTCTGTCATTCTCTTTTACACACGCACACAGAGACAAGCGCGCATACATGCCAATGGTGCGCGGGTACACTACCACTTATTGGATAAACCCGCATATCACTGATACATGCACACGCACTGACAGCGGATTCTCAACACGCCTACAAAGGAAAACCCGAAGCACAACACATTGCTACCTGGTCTTTGGGAAATACTGAAGCATCATTACCTCCATCTCCGTACAAAGTTATGGCGTGGCGCGGGCCCATTTTGGACCCCAAACTTTAAAATTGTGTCCACATGCCAGTTGTGATAATACACCCAAATGCTAATCCCTCCTTCTCCATCCATCTCCATTTTATGACAGAGCCTCTCACAAGTGTGGTCCGCAAGACCTAGTGAACGTGAATATGGAGTGAAAGGCAGGTTTGGAGTTTTGGAGGAAGGGTCTGGTATGCGGCTCAGGGTTAGGGGGACAACGCTGTGCCTTTCTTTTCCGCCGTTTTAACCCTAATGGGTTAAAACTAAAGGCCAAGTTCCTGTCACCTTTTAAGATAAATTTATAGCAAGGGATTTTATTTCCAAAGCGTTTCAAAGCAGCGTTTGATGAGCTTTGGAATTCCCTTCCTGTAGGGCTAGAGCCCCAATATGGATATTGCTGGTAAAGCTTAAGGCCCTGATTCATTTAAAAGACAAGTCTATCTTATCACAAGTCCCTCTGGGCTCCCCATTAATAGTGTGTTGCTTTTACTCTTCGGCAGTCCTCTCAGGGAGGGGCATTACTTCCTGTTGGGCGAGAACCACCAAATAGATAACCTTGTATGTCCTTTAGGCCCTCCTTTACATAAAACAGACCACAGGACTCTGGCTCATTCCCAAGTTTGCTACACCCACCAATTACATCCATTCTTGCTGGGCTAGAGCCTCCAAATGTATTATTTTAGTTGAGTGGCATGCCCTCATTCAAATCAAAGTGTCCAGTAGGGGTGCAATTAAATATATGCAGCTTGCCATGATCATTGCACTCAACAACAGAATAAGCCATTACACACAAGGATGATGAGAACAGACCTCACGCATATGAGGGGTAGCACTCGGGGGTCTCAGATATTGATAACTTAAGTAATTCATTAATTAAAATGATATTGCTAACTGCGTAAATGGGTACCTAAAAGGAGACATATTTTGGCGTTTTCACAACAAGTTAACTTAGTAATCGAGGGTTAGAAAACATGTTTTTGAAGCTGTTTGCTGGAAACAGCTTTTAGGAAAAAAGATCTTGCCTACAGCTATTCCCCTCCGTTTCAGTCCCTTCAGAATGCGCTGTTTCTGGTGTCTGTAGCTTTAACGCTTATGAACTGCGGCCCATTGACCAATGACCTGTCAGACTGAACCACAGCATGGAGGAGAAGGGATTGTTGCCGTTTGCGGACTCCTGGAGCTCTATATCTATATAATATAATAATAAAATTATAAATGGGTATTTATATAATATTTTATCTAATATCACGGCCAAAAGCTATGTGCGACTCGGATGATATTATGAATCATAAAGACTGCTTTTGACGTCTCTGTCACTTTCAAAACAAGTGAAGACTCGTAGTTGGGGATATCTCGGCCATGGTTGAGAAGATTTGGGGGAAAAGAACTTTGGCCTTGACTCTCTGAGGTCCATGAACCGCGACATGTAGGAGAAAGGGATTGTATTCAGGGAGCTGAGATGCTGAACTGCCGCCGAGCTTCCCGCGCCGGAGCTGCCGCCGAAGCTTTGGCCGAAGCATATATACAGAATATATGCGTGCATGTCACAGAAAATTAAATGATGGCCATAAATTGTAAACAAGCGCATATCAATATATACGAGAACTGGGAGCTGTGGGGTTCCCAACATTCATAACCAGAAAATAGCCTAGCCCATTTCTATTCTCAAAAAACACTAAGCTCATGAAAGGTAACACTTATAAAGAGAGTACAGTATGCTTATGTACACATATCTAGAAAGATGAATTAATTGAAAACGTATTGTTGTTCGAAAATGTTGAGATTCAACGTTTCCATGGCTGACAGAATAGTATGTGATACATCAGGTTCCCTCTGGTGACTTGGGTGAAGAGCAACACATGCCTGCGAGCCTCTCTGCTGTTGTGGCAGAAACAGTGGTTGCTAGTTTCACCATCGGCCAGTGAAGGGCTGGGCAGCAGCTCAGGGGACATGCAGGCGTTTACAAGGCTGCCTGTCCCGCGTTCACGCAGCTCGATTGAACGTGCGTGTCTGAGCAAAGTGTTGGTGAGATTAGGGATCCTCACGGAGATAATGGGGGAGAACAGAGGACGAGAGAGACACAGGGAGGGACTGCAGGAGAGGGAGGGAGGGGGGGATACAGCGACAGCAGAGCAGACAGAGAGTAGAAAGAGTGAAAGAAAGGAAGACATGCGTAAAGGGACAGTAAGTTGAAGAAAGACTGACCGAGACAGCTAGTCAGGGGGACAGACAGCGAGTCAGAAGGACAGAAAATCAGACAGAGACGGTGAGTCAGAAGGATAGAGAGAAAGACAGAGATGGAGATAAAGAGACACAGAGAGAAAGTGAGACAGGACAGAGCGAGTTGAAGGGGTGGGCCTTTTAGAGTGCCCTCTGTGTCTAGTGATGCGAGCGTCTTTTAATGAGACTGACAACAGAGAGCTCATTGTCCTGGAAGCCATCAAACTGCAGCCAACGAGTAGAGGCATGAACCAGCCAACCGACGAGAACGATACCTGTGAGTGAGTGAGTGAGTGAGTGAGTGAGTGAGTGAGTGAGTGAGTGAGTGAGTGTGTCTTTCGTCCTCATTGAACGCTCCTCGGATCGAGAATGCGTTTGAATATCTACGTCAACATCTCACGATGAAACACCCTTGCAATGGCTCAGGACGCGTCAATGAAAATAACTCAAGTTTTGAGTCAGATGGAGACTTCTACCTTTTAAAGACTCACAGAGGAATACAGGCAGAGAACAATGCTGCAGGATGCCATTGGTCAGTTCAGCCTTTCCGGTCAGGCGGAGCAGGGGCCGCTGAGAGCCGTCAGTGCGATGTGGAGCAGCGCTACCTCTGGTACTCCTTGTGCTCAGTGACACTCTTGAAGTGTGACACCTCCAATCCAACTATTGATACAATGGATATCTAGCAGTTAAGGATATGTTGGGGGACTGGTCGGGTCAGTGATTAGTATTTAACCTACACAAATACATAGAGAATTGGCTGCTGCCGCAAGTTACTACGTTGATGGACAGGAAGGATAGCTAGGCCTGACAAACAACTTTCAGACAGATTAAAACCCACGGTGAAAACACTGAGGTGATGCATTAGCAAGATTAAATGTCCCGTGGTGTGCAAATTTAATTTGCTGTGGGTGTGTGCATGCATGTGGGTGTGTGGGTGTCTGTACGTGTGTGTGCGCGTGTGCGTGCAGCTTCTACACACCCAGCACCCACCTGCCCTATCGAACACACACACTCACAGGTTAAGACATGTCGGGAGACTCAAACCTCCTCATCCGACTGACTCACTCACACAGGGGCAGACGAGGCGTGGCGTTTAGTTATTCTTAATCAAAAGGTGCAGCACTCCACACTAGGCCAGTGTATTTGCATTTCCACTTGGGGGCGGATGAATGCATGCGTTCCTCTGTGTGAGAACCACTCTGTTGACAAGCAGAACAGGAGCGGCCCTGCGGACCGAGGGAGCCAGGCCATCCATCAAGGACCCAACAGCACTGGTCATCCAGACATGGGCCGGCCAGCTCCTTCTCCGCCTAACAACGTTAGCCAGAGGCAGCCTCCCTCCCCGACCGCCACCCCAGGAAGGGTGCGTCAGCACAGCAGGACAGAACAATGAGTGGATGGATGGAGGGAGGGAGGGATGGTGGAACAATTAAGAGAAGAATAGATGGGAGGTTTGACCAGCGAGAGAAGGGGCTAAGCGATGACGGGGAAGCGGTTTCTTGAGGGGTCAAGAGAGACCGCAAGCTCATGATGATAGATGGTGAATGGTAAATGGACCACGTTTATACAGCGCTTTTCTAAACACAGGCAACTCAAACAGCTTTACATAAATTGACTCACATTCACCCATTCATCCACACATTCACACAGCGAAAGCCAGCTCTTTGGGAGCAGTTATGGTGAGGTGTCAAGATCATTATGATCTTAAATCCAAAAAAGCTTAATGACTTGGGAAACTGTGTGTATGAAAGTTGCAAGTTAATAAAACGATAATTATCAAAAAGACAGTCAATCATTTCAAAGAGGTACCGTCAAGGAGATCTGACTTTAACTGTTAATGTGGCTGCCCAAAAATCCATAGGCTGGAACATGTTGTTCAACATCAAGCACCGACATCAATCTACTCCTCTGCTGAGTCTGCCAAAGAGGAAAACAGTTCCCTGCGCACTCCCCAGCACATTAGTCCGATCGATGGCAATATCCAGGAGATGATTTAAAGAAACAGTCCCCTGAGGCCTAATCTACATGTTGACCTCTGACCCCAGCTTCGGTAACAAAACAAACGGCAATACCTTCTTGGAACATACGGAGAGCAGCAAATCCTGTCGTAATGCAGAGCATAACAGTATGTACTTGGAATGCAAAAGACCTGACTCGGCTTAGACTTAGGAAGGACCCCAGTCTGACTATGGGCTATTTTGGGCTGGGGGGGTCTTATGTTAGGGACTAAGTTGAAGTCCACTTGGTTTATATAGAAGACTAACATCCAAGGAGTAGAGGACCGATGGGCACTCCAGCTGCGTACCTCAGAAGCCCAACAGTTGAACGGACATGTTCCTTGAATCAAAAGGACCGCGAGTCAAGGAGTGGCTGACAGATAAGTTATCAGCCCCTCCCTATTGACCGTTGGTGTCGTAAAAACTACAACGGTAAAAACTGAATGCAATCTAATCATACACAGTCTTAATCGATGTGGAGTTACCTGACTCACCGCAGCAACTCAGGACTTATGGAACGATTTGACACAACAGTCAAAACATCGGGAAATACTAAGTTGCTGCAGCCGAAAACCTCTTGTGGGTCACCAGCCTAACCAAGGCCCTGTCTTGTATACTGCCACCAAAAAGACTGACCATCGACCTTGTCCTCACTTCATTCCATCCCTAGTCACCACCGGCAACACGATCCAGGAAGCAGAGCAGCGACGAGGATGCACAGCAGCAAACCGGACAGCCGAGGTCAGGACAAGTGGAGGACAGTGCAGTGCAGAGACAGCGATCCGCGCACCACAACACAAGTAATAAAAGGCTCCTCACTGTGCACCACAAGCAGAGACGATGACGCAAACCAGCGTCAGACACCCTACGGCAAGGGGACTCGCCTGTACCTGCCAAAGACGTACAGCAAAGCATCTCACTGATCGAACTACGATTAAGAACATTGCGGATGGTAAGCCGTCTTAAACATTTTTCCGCTAGAAGTACGCGTGGAGCCCCCCCTCCCAGACAAAGCCTGTTCCTTGGGGGGGGGGTGGGGGGTGTTTCTGGTGTTGACGTGTGGTGCGTCTTACGGCGGTGGGGGTGTTGGGCGCCGTGGTGCGCCGGCGCAGCGACAGCCGCTGCTGGCTGCGCAGCGAGAAGCGGCGGAACGACTCGCGGCTGCGGGAGGCCAGCGAGCGCAGGGAGTTCGTCCTCTTGAAGCCGCCGCCGTCGTCGCCCCGGGGGCCGCCCACGGCGCTCAGGGCCCCCTGCAGGGAGCGCCGCACATTGCCCACCCAGCCCGTCAGGTGGGAGTGGGCCACGGTCAACTTGTCCCCGAGGTAGTCCATGGCGGTTTGGGGGCACGGGCAGAGGGGCTTGGTGGTCTTGTCTGGATCCAGATGTGGCGTGAGGTTGTCGGGTGTTGCTCTGTTTTAGGGTTGGTCGCCCCTTCCCTGTGCGGCTCTCTGCGTGGGAGACGGTGAGGTCATGGCTAAGCTAGCTCAGGAGATCCAGATGAACGGCACTTAAGCCCCCTCCTCCCCCCCCCCCCCCCTCTCACACACGCACACACACACACACACACACACCCCCTCTGGGCTACGGAGTGGTGCGTCTCGACAGGCCCTTCTTCAGGCTGGTCCTGCTGCTAGTAATCAGAACTCCACGCCTTGCCCCCCCCCCCCCCCCCCCACTCGCCGTCTGATGATCCCGCTGGGCCCACCGTAGTGGGCTGAGGTGAGCTGGCTCAGGGTCCCTCGTCCACTCAACAGACTGAAATCCCTGCCCGGCCCAGAAATCGTTCTTCACGCTTGGTGCCCTATGGCGTCGTGCTGAAGCACAAACAGAGCAACCGCCTCAGAGCCCTGGTAGGGGGAGGGGACAGGTGACGCCGTCACGCCTTCACCACGGGACTCGACAACGACGTCCACACCGGAGGCTCACCCACCTGGCGAAGACGACGCCAGCGCTGCTCAGCAGGAAACCACAAAAAAAAGGTGCGAGGAGAACCAACGAACCGAGCGCCGACACGGAGCTCCACTGACGGGCTATGCAAATAACAAAAGTCCTCCGCCCACGGGGTTGGGTGCCCTCAGTGGGACGGGCGCGGCGGGCGGCCAATCAGGAGCGTCCCGTCGTGGTGGCCTCCTCACGCAGTCCCGGGAACAAGCGGCAAAGTAGACGATCGGCCGTGGCCGCGTGTGCGCGGCGGCGAGGGAACGTGTGCGGACAGGCGGGTCGGTCGGCTCGTTCCTGCTCCCAGAGGGGGGACGCGCGGCGCACAGAGCGGACGCACGCAGGGCGCTGCGGTGAGAGCTACGCAGCACGACCTGGACGAGGAGGAGGGGACAGGGCCATCCAGCAGAGGAACAGGAATGACTCAACAAAAACGCGCTCTCCTCCGCCTCCTCCTTTCTGATCCACTGCAGGTACAGGCAGGTGTGTGAATGGGGAGAGAGAGAGAGAGAGTGCCGTGGGCTCCCCGGCGTCCTGTACCGTCCGCTGTAGGACTCACAGTCCTACACACACACACACACACACACACACACACACGGAGAAACTGGGAGGGAGAGCGCAGAGTGGAGCCGGAGAGGAAGGGAAGGAAGGGAGAGGGAGAGAGAGAGAGAGGAAGAGAGGGCGGGAGGGAGGGAATGTGCCAGTGAGAGAAAAAGAGAAAGAGTGAGAAGGGGAGGTCCCTGATTCAGTGTGAGAGGAAGGGGAGGGGAGGGGCTGACATATGTGCTGCGGTGCTCTTGCTCGTCTGCCTGCACTCCTGCAGTGTGAGAAAGTAGATTCTCCCTGGCTGGGTAAGAGAGGACCGATAAGAGCTAACACAGGAGGGGGTACAGAGACAGACAGACAGACAGAGGGAGAGGAAACACACTGACTGATCCATGAATTATTTGATGACGTCGCTGAAGGCGTGACAGACTGGCAGAGCGAAAGAGAGAAAGACACAAAGAGGTGTGCATAAAGCTCCCTAATGTACCAGAGAAAGGACAGGTACAGAGGGCACACAACGCAGGCCAACCCACAGATTGTGTGCACCTGTCAACCGCTCTGTCGTCACCACAGACGCGCGATTTAACAAAAGGAATCACAGTGTTCAAAATGAGTTTGCTTATACAAATCTCTCCGGGCGTCATGCAAACTGCCCAGCAGGACAGCCCGGAGCCTCTCTGACATCCCTTCAGTTCGGCCCTTCTGTGTCGGTGTCAGTCCGTCAAACTTTAACTGCTCAAACCGACGCAGTCCCCAAAGAAAACAATGGCAGCATGACAGACCTCAAAGACTTATACAATAAAGTATTTTGCCCTTCCCGTGTGTGCCCCCTGCTGGTGTGCTTGTGTAGATTCATGAGTAGGTATTGGCAGTCTCTCATGTCAGGTCTTCTCAGAGCATTAGAGCGCACACACACACACACACACACACACACACACACACACACACACACACACACACACACACACACACACACACACACACACACACACACACACACACACACACACACACACACACCAACTGATAGACTTAATACAGTCTCATTATTACTTTTGGTTTGATTCAATGTGTTTAATACTTCAGTAAAACACATAACACTGCATTCATAGCTAAATAACCGTAAAAGTTTGATGCAATAAGGATAACATATGACAGCATGATCAGCATGCATGTGGAAATTACTGTAGTACACAACATCACCCTCACATACACACACACACACACACACCAAGAAAACCGAAAATAAATTTGCTTGTACCTTCAATCTGTCGCTGCTCGGTGAAGGCGTGCTGCCCCAGTCAAATGAGGCCATCACAGTAAAATGAGCTTGAGTTGATGCTAGAGTGTTGTCGTGGCAATTTCTTCAAGAGATATTGTGTCTAGGACAGATGAGACTTCTACATGCATACATTAGACTCCTCTCTAGCAGAGTGATTCCAGGATGCAGTTATTTAAACAGTTTCACATCCTCCCCACAATGAAGATAAATGCAGTAAATAATCAAATCAGGTAATGTTAACCCATTAAGGAGAACAATGCATGAGGTGAGGCCTTCTCCCTTGTGACAGATTTAGCCCAAGCACAAAGGTTCGCATTTAAATGACACTGAGAAAAGGTAGGGCGGCTAGACAATACAAGGAACAGAAAACAAAGCTTCAGATGATTAAAAGAAAACAACATATGGATTTTTTCATGACTGAGTGTGTGTGTGTGTCTGTGTGTGTCTGTGTCTGTGTCTGTGTGTCTGTGTGTCTGTGTGTCTTTGTGTGTCTGTGTGTGTCTGTGTGTGTCTGTGTGTCTGTGTGTGTGTGTGTGTCTTTAAGGGTCATTTCCCCAAGATACATGAGTCAGGGTTAGGCTACGGACGTGATGCTGGCTGGACTTCTCTCCCATGTTCCCGCTCACTGTCTGCCAGTCATTTAACAACAGTGACTTTCTCATAGAGCCGTGCATTTCTGTTCAGTCACTGATTTCCCGGCGTTGTCGTCGGAGGAGGCTGAATCTAGGTTAAGTGCAGGGAAACGCCCCGACTCAGCACATCTACAGGGACTGCGTGTGAGGGTCTCCAAACTGCCGGATTTCCATGTGATTTAGGTGGAAGGGAAGCCAGGTCACATGGTAGAATACCTATGCAAACACGGCGAGCATCCAGACGGGATGCAAGGCTAAAGGAGAGCTTGAGTCTCGGCTTTCAGTGTCAGGATCGGATTCTTGGGAACTGTGGTTTCTTCCACTTTCTTTTTAAAAGATGTTGAAACAATTTTAGCCAGCATGAGCATAGCATAAGACTACAGCTTAATACTTATTGTCCCTTCATGATGTCTTCAAATTTCTCTTAACATCTCAGCCCAGAAGGGATTTACATCCGTCTAAGTGGGGTCCCACTCTGTTTCACTCAGAAAGTCTCACGGTGGAGGTGGAGAGGGTTGAGGTGTATTGTGAGCACTAGGGGGCGCTAGTGGCTCCATGATTCTCACCATAATTACTTAAACAGTGTTTTGATGCACAGCCAGAACGCCTTGCATACACTAGATGATTTTTAAGATGAAGAAAACATGAGCGACCACAGACAACGATAAATTAAGACACGTTTAACTGTTTTGGTCGTTAAGGGTGTGGACAGCACCCACACACTAACCGATTCCATTCCCCAAAAATCCAGTCTTGATCTCAAAACCGGAACTGGCAATCAAAGATGTGTCTGTAGCGGCCATCATTCAAACCCGGTGGCCATCATCAATAACAACTAAAAGAACTACAGACAAAGTCATAGAGATTACGTGAAAATGGACCGCACATGTTGCATCTAGAGTTAACTTGGATCGCTCTACTTTGCCAATCCATCGAAGTTCAGCTTTTCCTGCTACGTCTTCTGCTGTGTGTATCGGTCAGTGTGGCTCCGATCTTCTTCCCTACGTTACGATCCAAACCTCGTGTACCCGGCACTCAGATAACAAATCAAAAAGATTTTTCACGATTAAATATAGATTACGAAATGTTTAATATTTGCAATTTCAAATGGTTGCAGCCTTGATCAGTTTTGGGGAATTAAAACCCAACCATAAGACACCTCACACCACAGGATAATCCTAAAGATGAAATCATTAGAACCATTAAACCATTGGGGCTTTGTTGATGGGAGGCAACAAAGTGTGCCCTTCAGTAGCTGAGGGACGGTGTTGTGAGCCTAACAAAGGCAGATAGAGAGGGAATCTCGCTCTCACTCCCCCCCCCCATTGTCAGAGAGGTTTGTCAATGCAGCGTCACGGAACATATCAAAGAAGACTGCCAAGGGCGTTGGGCAAGCATGATCCATGGCCTTTCAAACTAATGTGTGTGTGTCTAACGCTTAAATCATGAGCCAAGAAAACTATCCAGGAAGAGGAGGCCAGGGTAAGGACTGACGCAGTGTTTACCTCCCAGAGGTCATTAGTCATTCAGAGGGCGCTGCCACACAGCATTTCCCCGAGCCATCGGCTGGCTGCTGGCTACGCAGAGCGTCTGGAGACCATGGGCCGGCATGTTTGACTGACCCAACCCTGAATTACAGGCCTGAGGAGATGGTTCAAAGCCGGTTTCCATGCTGTGTGTGTGTGTGACAGAATGCCACTGATGTTAGTCACCGGTCTAGTGAATACGTTCCCGCGTGAGCCGTCTGCACACCTCTTCCTACTGGCTAGCAATTTCAGCTTTTCTCTTGCCTACCTTGGTCACACACACACACAAACAAACAGCAACACACACACACACACACACACTTACTTGACCCCTGTATTAGCACATTGACGTGTTAGACATAGAACAAAAAACATAGCAATTTAGGTTTTGATTCTTGAGCACCGCCTCCTACCCCAAAAATGTTAAGCTGGTCAAATGCCAATAAGAGCCTACTCGAATAACCTACGGCTTGCTATGGTATAAAGGAAGGGAAGAAGCCTCAAACAGGACCCAACGAGACTCCTGCTCAGACAGGCCTTTGGAACCAGAGGTCATGATAGCTTTTTAAGGTGGGAGGCGGGCTCCGCACTCACCCAGCCTGGACGGTCCCCCTCCCTGTGGGCACTGCGGCTCCTCATCCTGGACAGGCTGACCTCCACCGGGCCCTCCGGCGGGGCGGAGCGGCGGCACACGCTGCGGGACCGCAGCCGGTTCAGCTCCTGACAGGAGGAGACCGAGGTCATTATCTCAAACGCACAAAGAGCTCAGAAATAGACTTGGAGAACGGGATGATTCCAATCACACCGTATGTTGGTTATCAACAACGCCGGAGTTGTTGATAACCAACAGTTGAATTTCATTGATCAAAAAGTGCCCAGAGTAATCTGAACTTAACACTTTTTACACTTCCACTACTACAGACCCAACAATCCACAAACGGATCCACCAATTCAGTCAGGTTTCCGAGTTCATCAGGATATTCAGACACAGTTAAGGTTTGAGCCTCAATGTTGCCAAGCACACCAAACCCATTCTGTAAAAATCCCTTTCTAGATTAAAAATATCTCATAAAAATATCAGACAGACAAAAGCACACTAAAATGTATACATTAGTCCTTTTTCCATCAGATTTTCAAGCGAATTAACTCTTAAAGCGAATTAATTTGTAGCGACATAAGAAGCGCCTAAACGGTTTTCCATCGACAGAATGATTATAGCGAATTAAAATTGTGTCACAATGCCCCGTGTTGAAGCGCATTTTTCTGACCCTTTAGATGATTTTCCATCAACAATGCGCACGCATTCTATATCGCTTCAGCCGTTTTCCATTACTTTTATGTCGCTAGAACTTTCCCAAAACCACCTCTGCAGAGCGAATTAACTTAGTGCGACAAAATCGGCGTTAGAGCGATATAACCCTTTTTCCATCGCATATGTCGCACTAACTTTTGATGCGCATCATTTTAAAGCGCATTATCTTTTTGATGGAAAAAGGACTATAGTCAGCTGACTAAGTGTGGCTGAATCAGGTTCCCCCTGTTTTGATACTTTTCCTTCATGTAATGAATATATTCATATATCCCATTCATATATTCCAACATTATCCCACCTCCTTCTTCTTTTGCTGGGATATTTATGCATGAAGTAAAGTAGTTTATCTTTGATCTCACATGCTTTGGGAGAGCCCAGTGTTTTAGAGACTCCATGAACGTTAATTGTACATCTTCTTGGTCAAGAGCACGAAAACACCAGTGAACAGCTTACAGGTTATTGATTCTGGTGCACTATGGTCTGTCGTACATATTTGTTCCGATATACTTTAACAAAAAATGGGATTTCAACTGACTAGACTCTAGACCTGCCTATGAGCCATGGACAAATTCCCCTAAGTTCGGTCTGTTCGGCAACATCAGACCCAAACGTTAACCGAGTCCAGCTGGAGGAGATTGGAAACGTGTGTGCTGATAGGCTTTAAGAAACCCGATAACCGACACGTGTGAGGGTTTGATTCTGTCCCTAGTCGAGGGAAACGAGTGCTTAAAACAACAGTATCTCCATAGCCTTTTGTATCGACAGGATGAGATCGAGCTATTGGATCACTTCACGTAACTTGATTTACAGTTGTGGAATTTTTAAATATGCACAAGTAATATTTGAACTACATTCAGTTCATAGGTTCTATGTTGGCTGAGTTGTCGACAGCCAGGTGAATAATTTGAAAAGTAATTAGAAACCAATTAAATGTGTCTATGAATGATGACATGATTCAATGAAAAATAGAATGAAGAGTTTGGAATCCGTCAACGGTAAAAGAACACCCCTCAAGACGCCAGCTAATGGTTTGCTCTGAGCTCTCTGCGCCGGGCTGCGCTGGCCTGCTCCTCACCTTGGACCCGTGTGATCTCCTCTGGCTGCGGGGCTCTGCCCGGGGGGCGGGGGGCTCCTCCACCCTGGGGAACCAGACCTGCTCCGGGGCGGGCCCCGCGGAGTCCGAGGCGTCCCTCTGCAGTGTGTGGCCCGAGGGCGGGCGCTCGTCCACCAGAGCCGACCAGCGCCTCTCCGCCGCCGGCCGGCGCTCCCCCTGCCGGTACAGCAGCTGCTCCAGGATGGTTCCGCCCGCCGCCCTCCTGGGGGTGTCTGGTCCGGCGGGGACGTCTACAGACATCTCCATGGCGGGCATCAGCTCCCACGGGTCCTGGGGGGAGGGCACCCATTCCGGGCTCAGCCGCCCCTTCAAGGTGTCCAGTGGCACGTCGTGGATACCGTCCCTCTCGGGGGTGAGGGGCTGTGAGTGGTCCGGGAACTGGAGGGGGGCCTCTCTACTGGGCGAGGGCTGGGTCTGTGACGTGAAGGAGTCTATGTCCAGAATGGTCGGTTTATACGGTTCCTCCGCTCTAGGGGAAGGGCGTTTCCAGCGGGCCGCAGCGTCGAGCTGGGGGGAAGGGGCTTTGGAAAACGGGTCGTCTCGTAACACAGAGTCCAGATCCAGGACCCTGGGCCTGAGAGGCGATGGGTCCAGCGCTAGCTGCTCCTGAGACTCCCTCCGCTTCTTCTCCGTCAACCTCTGCCTCTCCGACTCCTGCCGCTTGGCGACCTGCCGTAGTTTTTCGGCCTCCTCTCTCCCCCTCTTCTCCCTCAGCCTCTTCCTCTCCTCCAGCTCCAGGAGCTGAAGCCTCTCCATCTCCATCGCCGCCTCCAACTCAATCTTCTGCCGCCTCTCCTTCTCCTGCTTTAAACTCTGTTTCTCCAGCTCCCGTCTCTCATAGTCCAGCTGCTTCTGATGCTCTTTCTCAAAATCATATTTCCTCTGTCTCTCCACCTCTCTTTGTCTCTCGAGCTCCCTCTGTCTCTCTTTCTCTAGCTCCCTCTGTCTCTCTAGCTCCCTCTGTCTCTCTAGCTCCCTCTGTCTCTCTTTCTCTAGCTCCCTCTGTCTCTCTTTCTCTAGCTCCCTCTGTCTCTCTTTCTCTAGCTCCCTCTGTCTCTCTTTCTCTAGCTCCCTCTGTCTCTCTAGCTCCCTCTGTCTCTCTAGCTCCCTCTGTCTCTCTTTCTCTAGCTCCCTCTGTCTCTCTTTCTCTAGCTCCCTGTGTCTCTCTAGCTCCCTCTGTCTCTCTGTCTCCCTCTGTCTCTCTAGATCTCTCATTCTCTCTACTTCTTGCTGTATGGCAGCCTGCCGTAGTTTCTCTCCCTGTCTCTCCACCTCCCTCTGTCTCTCTGTCTCCCTCTGTCTCTCCAGCTCCCTCTGTCTCTCTGTCTCCCTCTGTCTCTCTTTCTCTAGATCTCTCAGTCTCTCTAGCTCCCCCAGTCTCTGTGCCTCCCTCTGGAGCTCTCGCTCAATCTCCCTGTGTCTCTCTTTCTCTATCTCCCCCTGTCTCTCTACCTCCTTCTCGAGGTCTCTCTGTCTCTCCGTCTCCCTCCGTCTCTCTAGTTCTCTCCGTCTCTCTTCTTGTTGTTGTATGGCAGCATGTCGGATTTTGTTCACTTCTTCTTGCTTCCTCTTTTCCTTCTCTTTCTGTCTCCTTTCCGCCTGCTGCTGTCGCTCAAACTCCATTAACTCTCTCCTCTCCATCTCCTTGATCCTCTCCAAATCTTTGTCATGCTGCTGACGCTCCCACTGAATCTCCAGCTGCTTCTTCTCCTTGTCAAGCTCCCTTTGTCTATCCTGGTTGCGCTGTCTCTCTCTCTCCACCTCTCTCTGTTTTTCCAAATCCTGCTGCTTCTCTCTCTCGATGAGTTGTTGCTTCTCCCTTTCCAGAGCCCGTAGTCTCTGTTGCTCTTTGTCCAGCGACGCCTGCTTCTGCTGCTCAAACTCCCGCAGGCTCTCCTTCTCAAACGCCAACTGTCCCTGCCGGTCAAGCTCTCGCTGCCTCTCCTTCATGCGGGCAAATTCTAAATGCTGATGCCGTTCTATTTCCACCTGTCTCAGCATCTCCAGCTCGCCTGTCCTGGTATTCCTCCTCTCAGCCTTCCAACTCTGATCCCTTTGTCTTTCCGTCTCCACCATCCGTCCTTCAGTCACCTGCATGGGCCACGGCGGCTCCCGAACCGGCTCCTCGGCTGGACTTTGGTTCTTCCTGAGCACCTCCTCAAACGAAGGGTTCCTCATCGGGACGCTCCTCCCTTGGGCGGCCGAAGGCCCAGACCGCAGTGGAGGGTCCTGCAGGGTTTCGGCCTTGGCGAACCATCTGTCCGGCCCACTGTCCCCAGGACTTACAGCCTCCTGTATTTGTCCCGTCAGTGCAAAGTACGTCGCCTTGGGTTTGGGTTGGTCGTCCGTCCCAAGCATTTTAAGACGCTTGGGGGCCGCTTCCTCCGCCTCCGCCTCCAGAGCCGTTGGCCTACCCCCGGCCCCGTCCTCCTGCTCTGTGTCTGCGGCGTTCCACTTGGGCAGCGCTCCGACTCTCAGGTAACGCGGCTGCACCTCCAGGCCAACGGCGGGCCCTCCCTGAACAGCGGCCGGCTGGTGCTCCATCGCCGCCCTGGTCGTTGCGGACCCCCGGCCAACATCTGAGCGGCGGGAGCGCAGGGTCATGGCCTTGTCCTCCAGGCACGCCAGCGGGAGGCTCTCGCTCACTGCCCTGCTGCCCTCCACCGCCGGCACCGTGTCGAAGGAGTGCGACACGCGCAGCAGGCCGGTGGGGGACTCCGGCTCCCGGTACGTGGCGGTGACCAGCGTCCCGTCGTCCTCCGCGGGCACTCGAGGGGCGGAGGACCCGAGCGCAACCGCGAACGGCTCTTTGTGGTCGTCGCCTTCCACCACCAGCACGCTGCGCCGTTCGATCGTGTACTCGAACAGCGACGCCCGGACCGTCTGCGTCTCGCCGCCGAGTCGGCCGTCTTTAGAGGACGTTCCCGTGTCCGACCCGGCGGGGATGGAGGGAGAAGCGGGCTCCGTCTTTCTCTTCTGGTCACCAGGGTGGACAGCCGGCTCTTTGACCTGGTGAATACGCAGCAACAGTTAGCATTACGCCCAATCAATTGTATTCCCCCCAACCCTACCTTTTTGTAATTAAATGCAGTAAATAGTTCCATTTTTTTTTTCAAAGGCACTTAAACTACAGATGGTACTAATGATCTATGAAGTAGATTTTGCATAATGACAAGCTAAGTTTGAATCTGAATAGATTTGATTGACAGGCTCACCCAGGTAAACTGAGTGACCAAAACCTGACTCAAACACAACGATAAAATACGATAAATACATTCAATATGATTAGGTCACTTTATCACTACAGTTCACTATAGTGTAGTTCACTATATGATACAATAAAGAATAACCCCCCTCCATCAACATCCATTACAATGATTACAGTATTATAATTTATAACAATTATGATTATAATGATGGCATTAACCCCTTGCGTAGAAAGTTGACTTGAACGTTTTCTCACGCAACCCTTTACTGGTTTGTGTGGAACACTACACAGGGTATTCAGCCCGGTCAGGTTTACAGCCTGGTTTCAGATGCGTCTTAGTGCAGGATTTGGAGCGCTAGGCCGTAGAACGATGCCAACCATTTACAACACAAGGAGGCAAACCCTACACTGCGTTGCATTGGAAATGAACAGACTACTTGTGAACCACAACCAAACCATGCAACCAGTATGTACGTACGCAGCTTGAGACCGTCAAAAAGACAAGCACCTCATTTTCATGATTTGAACCGCATGTATCTGCTGAGAGACTTCAACATCAGACATGCTTTCGATAACCTGGAGAAAATGTTTCACGGTTAACTCCTCTTGGAAGAACCACTTCCAAGACCCAAAAGCTGTGAGCCTGGCATCATCAAGCACAGTGGACTGCCTTCACATTCTTGCGGAGATTACTGAGATTTTGTATATATTTCCCATAATCGTGTGCTTGTGGATGTCCATAAACAAGAATTTTTGGCTCCTAACAAATCAAAAGAATTTATGTCCTATCTGTGTATACTAAATATACACAGATAACACAAAAAAAATGCACAAAACATTCACATAAAAAGCATTTTGATATGGTTTATTTACACTGAACTGAATGTTCAGTGCGAAGTATAACACCCAGTAAGAGAGAGTCATTACTTAGTTGATTTCATAGGTCAACAGGCAACACAGTTCTATGTTTCAGTCTGTAAGCTGGACAGGTTACCCCCGTCCAGGATAGTGGGTTAACCCACTATCCCCATTACCTCACATCCTAGTATTTCACTCAAGGTCTTGCTTGGAAATATATATCCATGGAACCACATGTCCAGCTAGGAGGCTTTGGGTTCTGCCTCACAGTAGGTCTCTGAAAGGGACATTCAACGTTGACAGAAAACGTACTTGAAAGTGCATTGTGCAACAGTGGAAAGGAAAAGACAAAGTGTACAAATATCAGGCTGGTAATCATATCGCCTCCCCTCTGTGGCTCTGCACAGGGCAGGCCTTAACGCAGGGTGTGGTTCCAAAGGTAGAAATCAAAGCCATTCAGTGTTGACCTTTTCCCAGCTGTCTTCCCTCACTGCGTTTCATAAATCAAACAGCCAGCAGGCATGGTGTTCGCTCTACCTGCAGTCTTGGGTTTCAGAACTGTCTACACTTTCAGGAGTGATCCTTTTCAGAGTACTACTATGTCATGATATGTCAGGTACCCCGGGGAGAACCTTTTCTCAAAAAGGTTAACCAATTTGTGGCAATAGCAAACACTGTAATACTTCCACTTCCTCTAAAGTTGAATAACATTTTGTTTTGTGGAAAACATATTATGAACCCAAAGTTAATTTGGTGAGATAACAACGAATATATCTATTAAGATACAGCTTATCCTCTGAACAGCAAAACTAACTTTGTTTTGCTTGAGTTTAACAAGAGTTTAACAAAGAATCTCGTAATGGCCTTCGCACCATCGCTTAGAGTGGATTAGAACCACCAGCACTGACTGTTTGAGGGTTAGGACAGCACATACACATCAGACTATAACAAACTCAATTTAGATCTCCCTTACCCTCTGCTGAGGATCTCGGTCAGCCCTGAAAGAATGTTCTGGTTCACTGAGGGAGGGGCTGCAAAGGTCGGTCGACCTTTCAGATATAAACCTGGGGGAAAATGATAATTGTTACACAATGCATAAACCAGGCATGATCGATATACTCTCGGGAGGAGACGTGAATCGAGTGCCAACAGAAAGTGACGGCCAACCTTGTCGTCAGGTCCAGAGGTAGAGGCTTGACCGTTGGCTTAGTCGGAGGACTGGGGGCGGAGGGGACGTCCTCAGTCAGCTTTTTGATTCGCTGCTTGATACCCGGTGGTGCTGCTTCTGGCTCTGCGATTGGCTGAGGAGTGGAACCCTGGTCAATGGCCCCCGTTGAAGGAGAAGAAGAGGAGGAGGAATCCAGGAGAAGACTGATACGTCTCTTGATGCTGGACGCCCCAGCCACATCCTCCTCATTCTTGACCTCCACAACCTTCTTCTTCTCAATGCCCTCCGTCTGTGCGGGGAGGGGCTTGGCAGCAGCCTGAGAGGCCGGTGTGGCCCCCTCCGGTCTGGAGGCTCTGTCCAGGCTCGTTGGCATCCTCAGCTCTGGAGTGTTCTCCTTGCTGTCCGCCGGTGGGTTCTTGCGATGCAGTGAAAGGTTGACAGACTCGAACCTCGCTGTGAGATCGGTCGAGAGGGGACGTCGCCCCTCCCAGCGGGGAGAAAGGACTGGGGCCTCAGGGTTCGGAGAAGAGGAGGGAAGGAAGATGGCCGACACAGGCCTCGACCGCGAGCCCCTGGGCTGAGGTCGGAGGGCCACCGACTGTGGTTTGGTTTCCTCCGGCTGCTCTTCCTGGCTGAGCTGATTGAGGAATCCCATAGACTTAGCCCTGGTCATGGATGTCCCCGCTGGGCTTTGGGAGTATATCCTGTCTTTGTCTTCCTCCTTCTTGGTTGTTCCGGACCACTCCGCTGCGGGGGACTTTTTAGGGCTCCTTGAAAAGGACAATCCAGATGCGTCACTTTTCTGACGTTGTGCTGGTTTAGGAGGTGTGGGTTTGCGGAAGTCCCCTTGAGTGAGAGGAGGTGCTGGTTTGAAAGGAGGGACCACTGGCTTGGTAGTTTGCCCAGCGCTCGGCATAGCAGAGTTTTTTGCGGTAGAGGAAGGGCGGCCAGGGTTGGTTGACACCGGCCTTGGTTTGGACCCCACAGCGGACTGCTGGGGCTTAGGGGGGATGGGAGGGTCGGGTTTGTAGCTAACAGTCTGGGTGGGCTCGCGGTGGACCTTGTTGTGGGGCTTAGGGGCTAGTATCGGTTTGATTGTAGTGTTCCTCTCCAGGACGAAGGGCTTTGGGGTTAGTCGGGGCTTTGGGCCAGGCGCAGGTTTGGTAGGGTCCATGATAATGCTCTCACTGAGGCCCTTGTTGCTGGAGTCAATCAGAGGACTGAGGTGCATGCGACCCCTCAGACCCGTCCTTCCAACCTCCCCGGGCTGGAGCTCTACCCAAGCAGCCATTCTTCCAGAACCACCTAAACATGGAGTACAAAAGATACACCATCAATCTACTGTAACATATAAGTAACTGAGTTTGCTTTATAGCACCAATTAACTAGCTATAAGTTCAGACTTTGTCTTGGGAGTGCCATACAACCCTTAGTTAAGTCCTTGACTCAAGACCAAGAAAGCATGACTAAATAAGATATTTGAATGGACGGTCATTAAGCACTCAGGAAGAGCGTGACTTAGGTCAAGGTGCACCAAGGTGGATCGTCAGACAGGAAAGGGGCATGCAAAGCTCTTGTTTTTTTTTTGCATACGAGACAGCAGTGATCTTGCTCTTCAATGTCCGTCGAAAAGTCAAAACTTTCCCGTCTGAGGATCTTAGCACCTCAAACATCAACAATATACTAGATTGGATAGAAAATCTCTTTAGTCTAGTGTTCCTTAATGGTGAGCTATTTTCTATTGCTACAACAAACAGCCCAAGCACTTTGACACGCTCCCCCCCCAGATCCAATAATGCGGTCAATGTGGGCTTGTTTTGAAATATTTGTCCTCTCTGAGACATGACAGCTCTCCATTGTTGTTGTTATCACGTTCAAACTTTGCCCAGCCCACCCTGGCTTCAATAACTTACCCAACTTGATGTCCACTGTCTGCAGTGGAGCTCTGGTTTCTAAGGTAACCATGCAGTGGTGTCATATCACACTAGGAGGAAGAGGGTGAGCGTGTGTGAGAGAGAGAGACAGAGAGAAAAGGGAGGGGGGATAAATTAACTTTGTGTTACCATCACATACAGCTTTACACCCGTCATGGCTGAGGCAAAACCTGTGCCAATGTCAGACCCTTCTTCACCACCCTGTTGGAATGATCTATGATCTCATGATTCAGCCAAAACACAATAACGTTTACCTTAATACAGATGTTCACAAATATTGATATCTCTCTGTGGATTAAACACTCAAGCATAGCAAAATACTTACTGAACAGTAACCTTTCATCGCTCTCAAATAACAGGTGTTATGACTGGGCTGGTACAAATGTCAAAACTCTGACTTGTACACATCTATTTGACCCAATTTCCTCTTCCTTCTTGCTGAAGCCATGCCACCGTTCAGCCATCCGTACTCACCAGCATGTTAGGTACGGAAGAGACTTTCCTGATGAGGGTATAACTTCATATAAGAGGGTAGGTTATGATCTATGCGTTCATAACATGTAGTTCACACGTTAATCGTGACGATGAGCGACTTTGATATCGGTGCCTAGCTAGAGTTGACCATCGCAGTTCCAGAAGGAACTTTTCCAGCATCACTCTTGGTTTACCTTTAGGACAACAAACAGCCAGCGTATATCCGGTGTGTTGCGTTCTGGATTTAGATTGTTTACATCAGAGGGAAGTGGTCGATAACTGGTTGAACCAGTTCAGCAGATGAAGTCCATAGAGATATACATTAAAATGTATTCATCCGAAAACGTTGTCAATCTTAAACCAGATTAAACGCAGAACAGGTTCTACAGGTGCTTATAGTTTGTCAGGTTGGACTTCAGCAGAAACGATCACAGTCAATCCGAGTCTCAAGTTATGATCACGGATTAGTGCCAAAACTGTTGGAATTACAGAAACTGAAGTGTAATCGATAAGGTTTTTTACTAACCTTGTTTGTACCTCTTTGAGCAAAAAACAAAATATGATCTACTCATTCTGATCGCTAAACCACTGACGGTAGATCGCAACAAGTGTTCAAATGCCTCTTCCTTATTAGTGCCAGGCTCAAGGGAACACGAGCATTGACAGACACAGACCAAGTGTTTTGGACAACTGTTCTCGCCAAGTTGACAAGCAACCAAAACCAATATATCTATTTGAGTAAAACAACAAACAATAATCAACAGCTTGTGTGCTAGCGAGCAGGAGCTAACGAGGGACGCTGGACATGGGTCCCGTAAATCGGACAAAACGTCTCGGATCGTTTTCCCCCCATTTGAGAGACAACTCACCGACACGCACACAGACCGCTGTCTCTTCGATCCTCGGGAGCTCTAGCGCCGCGATGTAAAGGTCCGGTTGAGACGTGTGCTGGTTTGATTCTCCCGAGGCACTAGAAGGGCTAACTTGGCTAATTGAGCTAGCCGACCTGGTCCCGTCCCGTGTCGGGTTGCAGTGGACGGGGTGGGAGCAGAGCTGAGCGTAAGCCACCTTTCTGCACAGCCTGCAACTCTACTACGACATCGATGGGATCTAGGGATCGGTTGGACCGTCTAGCAACGTTAGCTATCTCGTTGTGAAAAAAAGTTTTAAGCTAATTAAGAAATAATATATATTGCACAGGTAGGCCTACGTGCTGCTAATATATATATTTTTTTACTGTTTTTTAATTTACAGTAACGTGGTCTGCCTTCAGTTGGTAAACCAGGGGCCCATTGTTGGTCTGGTACGCCCTCATGTGGAGAACCGTAATTAATACAGAATGGGTCTTACACATGTCAGCTTTGGGTGTTCAAATAAGATAACATTCTTTGATTTTGCATAATACTTTATTCAATCAAACCGGCTAGTGGTCTACTAGCATATAACCTGCTCCAAATTAGGCATGAATAAAAGATCCCTCAAAAATAAAAAACACCTTTTCTGTGACATCTCCCTTCTGACAATCACTTGATGTCAATCGTATAGCTTAGCAAATGGGCAAAACTGAATCCATGTAGGCCAAACATTAAAATGTATCAATGATAGGGAAGATTATATATATTAAAAAAAAAAGTTGTCTTTGTCCTTCCTATAACAAATCAAGAAAATAAACCCCGTTTCACTGAACGCCGCTTGTTGGATTTTAAACAATGGCATTGGACCAAAATGTATCCTTAAGCTTTGGCATCCGTTTCAATTACCCATCCCCACCAAATGACTATCTTTGAGGGCCATGATGTGTTGAAGTAGATTTAATCTAAATAAACACTACAGGAAAGATTTAACTTCTTTTTTTCCTCATTTGATGAGTTTCTCTGTAAGCTTATGACATGTAGACGGAGTATGCAGCTGGCTGACTGCTCCTCCATTATATGAACACCCCCATACATTCGTATCCAGATCACTGTAAATCTCGGTCGTCATGTTGGGGGTTACCTAAATTTAACCGGCCAGCAATTAGCATTCACTTCTAATGCATTGGGGCCATCTGCAGCGGTCAACTAATTATTAACTTGTAGCACACAGACAGCACATGTTAAGCCTGCTAATTGTTCCAATGTGAACCTTGGGAAATGTTAGCATCAAAAATGGCTCCTTTCTCTGACACAAGTGTCACTGCAAATCCTTAATATTATCATATGTACTAAAAAATACTGAGAAAGACCACCCTCCAAAATAATTGCATGAAATCCAGACAGT
The DNA here is from genome assembly GCF_902167405.1 of Gadus morhua. Taxonomy (NCBI): domain Eukaryota; kingdom Metazoa; phylum Chordata; class Actinopteri; order Gadiformes; family Gadidae; genus Gadus; species Gadus morhua. The sequence continues at coordinate 22,233,295 of NC_044053.1, forward strand.
CGGAGAGCAGCCAGGACAGTGAGAAAAGGACAAAAAAGATCTGGGGGAGAGGCGATCAGTGTAAATCGGAGATGAGCATTCGTGGAACACGTCAGTGTTCTCTACTTTGTGTGGACCAAGGATGTGCTAAACAGAATCTTCTGCTTTTTCTTCTTCTTTTTTCCTCCCTTGTCATCTGGAAAACACAAAAGCACAGATAATGAGCACATTCCCAGCATCGGTGGATCGACCCTCACTTCAACTGGATTAGAGAACCCTGATTAAAGCGAACACTCACCAAGGACGACGACAGGCTGCACGGCGGCGCCGTCTGGCCCGCGGTCCATCTGTTGCAGGGCCTCCTCGAAGGCCTGGCTGAAGGAGTTCTGGAAGCTGGGAACGGGAACGCGGTCGGATGCGTCGCTCTCGCCCTCGCTGTCAGGCACCGGCAGAGCCAGCTGCATGTCTGACAAAAGAAAAGACATTCACTTGCTGCTCCCTGGGATTGATATTGGTCAGTGATACTGAAGCCCTACGTTGAAACCTGCAGCGAGTGACTGAATACAGGAGCAGAAAGTTACCATGGCGTTATATTTTTGACACAACCAGAAAATAACTTGTTCTCTTGTCACAGCCAACTTGTTTTTGTCTAGAGCTGGCATAATTAACTTGTTAATTATCTTGTTTTCACTAGGGGTGTGCGATATGAAGATTTCAGATCATGAATGATAAAATATCTGCACCCTCTGCCTCTACAGAGAGACAGTTCTGCTACAGTGCACATCTATCAGTTAGTCATATGGCTTACACCCGCATCCAAAGTGTTTTTCTCTGCCAAATCGTAAATCCCACTTTCTTCAATAAGGGTTAGGCTTCCAGGACAACTGTAGTATGGTATACCGCAAGAGAATCGCTTTCACCAGCGCAAGTGAGGCAATCCCTGCTGGTATTGATTTGTGTATGGTCATGTCCTTAAAGCACACAGATACGGCAATAAAGCTATCCTGAACGGAGACCGACTCAGCAATCCAACTCACCGGGGGTCTAGCAGGTTAACTGCTGGGACTGGGCCGGCTGTTGCCTCTCTTTATGCCCTACTCTCACACCAACCACTCAGCTTCAGTTTTCAGATAAAACCGATAGACTTGGACCGCGGATTGTCCCATTCGTTCCCAGATAAGACCACATATCACTGAGCATGAATATAGTTAACACAACCAACCTGCGTTAGAGACTTTAGTTTCTTATTCCTATTATTTCACCACTGCAGATGTGTTCCCCCTTCTAAGTCTTTATATGTAGATCACTAATTAGACCAAATATAATAATAATATTATTTTCTCTTATTCATTATTAATAGCTAATGTTAGCCTAACGCAATGGATGCAGGCCAATTAGAATGTCCCATGGGCAAGATCTCTCTTACATGTGCTTTATAAGACAATGACGTTTCATACTGCTCCAGCCTAATTTCGGGCTTATCAGGGCATCCCTTCTGATTGTTCCGGTGAATCCATCTAGCCTGTCAATCACATATATCTTAGACAAAATGTGTGTGTTATACTGTGACTTGCAAAACATCTTTATAGTAGGGCCCGACCGATATTGATTTTTGAGTGCCGATGCCGATTATTTTCAGAGAAAAATTACGATTACGATTTAATCGGCCGATTAAAAAAAAAAAAAAAAAAAAAAAAAGAAAAGCATATAAAACGTAGTTTTTGATACCTTAAATATACTTTAAACACTTTTGACGAATATGTGAATTGATTGCAGAACCTTTGAGTGTTTTAGAATACATTTACAGTAAAAAATTAGTGTAATGTAAAATGTAAAATAAATAACTAACTCCCAATGTGCTGCGCTCGTGAGCAGTGACTAACACGTGCGTGCTGAGCAGTATGGTCTCACCGTTAGAGTCTACAGTATAACAAATTAACATGGCCTGGGACCTAACGAAAAACAGGCACAACATGCTCAAACAACGCGTCTTGTGTACATTGGTGAGGTGAGCGCGCAGCTGCCTGAGCGAGCGTGCTTTCGTGTTGTACGGTAAAATTCAATCTCCTCTTTTTTACTCCAGCTAAAGTTGTTAGTTAGCAAGGCGAGTAGGAGCGCAATCTGCAGGACCCTACTAAGCGCAATAACATAAAAAAATAAATAAAAAAAAAAGGTTGTAATCGGCGTCTTTTTGGCCGATGCCGATTATTTTCAAAAAGGCTATTACCGGCCGATTAAATCGGCAGGCCGATGAATCGGTCGGGCCCTACTTTATAGCACCATGGATTGTGAATACTCTTGTTTAACTTAATCTTATTTCAGTAACAGTGATAAACTGGCATAGATTACTATGTTGAAGATAAAAAATAAGACTGGACTGTGTGTGGATGATAGGGGTGCAACGGATCACAAAGCTCACGGTTCGGATCGGGTCACGGTTTTTGAGTCACGGGTCGGATCATTTTCGGATCAACAACAACAATAAAGATAACAAGACAAATGTGACTTTAAATAAAATCTTTTAACTGTGTAAAAACAAAATAAAGTGAAAAATTAGGCAATAATCCTGCTTCCTTTAAAGGCCCACTATGCAACTTTTTTAGCCAAAATTACATTAAGTATGCAGGTTGAGAGTTATGCTGATGGTTCTGCATCCATTTCTGGGTCGATTGGTGGGTGTGTCATTTTCCCATGTGGCCTCTACAGTGAAAAAGCGCATATGCAACTTGATGTGTTCGGACCGAGCGCTTCCGGATGTGACGCGGCAGAAGTATCCTCGAAAATGTAGTCAGATTGTAGTTTCGAAAATGCTTTACGGCACAGACACACACCCAAACATGGCACCGGCTAGATATAAACAGCCAGTTGCGAGGCAATTTGGCTTGATTTACCTTAATATAACAGGCTAGGAGTCATTGCGATGGTTCCATTATACATTTTTGTTCGATTGTTCGTTGTTTCAACTCCCCCTTGCGCATCTTGGCGGAGAAAATGAATATGTTTCTGCCGGCGACCCGCCGCCCACTCTCGCGGGAGTCTCGGGTCTCGCGAAGTAACGAATTGCTTTGCGGCACAGACCCCCAAACACGGAACCGGCTTGATATAAACACAAGTAACTAAGGGATTGTTACATTCATCATAGATCAGCCGACTAAAAAGAGACAGAGAAACCCAATGTCGGAGGAACAGAAGAAGAGAAAGGGGAGACTGACCGACAGAGAGGCCAGACACGAGTAAACGTTGGGCAAGCTTTTCAGGAATAGCGTGAACTGAAAGAAAAAGAAGACTTCAAATCAGACTCAGATTTGGCCGTGTTGCTTTTGAAATTGAAAGTACCCTTGGGTACTTTCAATTTCAACTTATACTTTCAACTTATCAACATTCAATTTGGTATTCTTGATGTTGATAGTCTCTGTACAAATGTGTTTGCTCAACCATTTTGTTGTGAGCCCTGTAAAAATTGTTTTCTCGACCGTTTTGTTGTGAGCCCTGTATGTTTCTAGCTTGCTTGGTTGCAGCCATATAAACACCTTCGTTTCCATTGGTGTTTTGCTGTTCGTCTGTCTCGTCCCCCAGATACAGACTGAATCCCCGAATCCAGGTTCTTGTTTATTTAGATTATTATGTTGGCCAACACTCTCACACTGATTGTTCTGTTCAACCTAAGATAAAACAATTATAATCTAGGATATAAATTCTCCCCGTCAACTATAAAAAGGATGGCTTTATGTTTATTGCAATACAAATACACCATTTAAAAAATGTATAACCTTGCCTACACTTTATGAACATTTACTTCGGACATGGCTCCACGCATTCGCCGGCATCTTTGAAAACAAATGCACATGGCTCGCGTAGAAGTGCATGGGGAAGGGTCGTCAACGAGTTGTTACGACAGTGTTGTAAAATATCTATTACGAAGCTGTGGGGGGCGCTGTGTAGAGAAATGTGCGTGCCAAAACCAAGAAAACAGCGAAGAAATTCCCAAAGTTGCATAGTGGGCCTTTAAGCATGGTCAATATTTAAAAAAATTGCAATTTGAGGCATTATTCCTTCTTCTTTTTAACATGGATAGGATAGTAAATAATCCCTAACCCTGGATTTACAATTCAGGATGTCTGCATTGCCTGGGGAGTTTAGAGTCTACACTCTCCCAAGGCAACGCAGACATCCTTATCTTATTTTTTTTAGTTTGGTAGCGAAATACTGTTTCTGTGGTGTTTTATTTGGCATTTTGTAAATCCATTGATTTCGGTTGGGAGACTCGTGCTCGTTGAAAGGGGGGTTGGTTGTAGTCTTTTCGCTCGGTTCTAGCCCTACTGTTGATACGCGAAAAGACTACAACCAAACCTAAAGACGTCCGGTTCCGGGTCCGGTTTACGTTTCAATGGGATTTACGGAACGCCAAATAAAACACAACAGAAACTGTATTTCGCTACGATAGTTGATGTTGTTAATACCGGAATTGTCCTCTAAACATGCGCTGATCACGTCAACGCACAACCTTTTTTTTTTTAATCAGCCGATCCGCGGATCACTTGCGTCCCGAACCGTGATGGTTGATCCGTACGGATCACGGGAAACCCGTGAACCGTTGCACCACTAGTGAATGATGACTGGTTTAAGCAGCCATTCCTTGCCTGATTCTGATTGGACTCTGGGGCTGGGTGAGCCATCACAACTGTAGTACATTGAGCAATCAATGTGCACGGGTTAAACCAGCCACGGGTAATGATCTGCAAACCTTAAAATAACCCAGCTTCCAACGCCACCACCCAGCGTCTTTGTCTAGATGAGCCCAGTAAAAGCCACCCAGGTGTTGTGTAGCATTGCACATTGTTACAAAGACATATTACGACGATAAATACAAATAAAAATGTTCACTTCACATAATGGGTCACTTTAACAACACAAAAAGTCACTCATGGTCAGTTAAGGCGATCTTCAGCGTCAACTTTTCCAAAGACCTGTCTTCCAAAGTATGGGAGAACTTAAAATACGACAAAACAAATTAGTTGGTTTGAACATTGTGCATGTCTTGGTGAAACTGCCAAGACATTACAAGATTACCTGGGGGTAAACATAACCAACTTGGGTTTTATGCTGACCAGCCTAAATTAACTAGTTATTTATGACATCACTCACAATAATGACAAGTCAGTTTTCTTAAGATCTTGAATTAATTTGGCTATACCTAGCTTCAGGCTATTAAGAAAGACAGGGTTGCAGATTGATTGTGAAGTGAGCAATTTTTGCAAACGGTGGCTCATTTGCCTGCATTGGTGAGATTGAGAGAGCAATGATAGCAGAACTTGAGCAACACATTAACCTGACTTGTGATGTATATTGTAACCTATAAGTGATGTATATTTATAGCCAAGCTATTATCAACTCACACACAAACACAATCACACACACACACACACACGCACACACACACTACCTTTCTTAAGCCCCATCTTCGTCCCAGCGTCAGCTCTGGCCTTTCCATCTCGAAGCATCTAAAGACCAGCCAGAGAGAGGAGTTGTAGATTAGATATATATATACACACTATATAGCGCTGGCCTGGATACATCATTTCAAGCTTCCGAGAATCTACTGGTTTTCAATATTTCATATTTGAATAGTTAAAACATTAATGACGGAAATATCTGCCTTCACATTGTATCTTTCCGTGCATGAATGCCATGGAGCTGGCAGAGACCACAGTAGAAAGATGTCATCAAATGATCATTTTCCTTTAATTTGCTGAAAAATGTATTAGTTTAAGCACAAGGGAACCCCGTGTTTCAGCTCGAATTCGAACAAGGAAGAGGTCTGTTTAACAATATTATTTTATCGTGGAGATATCACAATCCAACCTTAACTACATCTATGGAGTGCCGAAAAATCAAAATATTTGCTGTCAAACACGTTTTAAAAGTAATATTTTGAAGGAGGCAGAGAGCTGCACGCTGCCTTTAATATTGGCGTAGGAAAAACAACTCTTCAACCACCCCTTCATTGCCAATATACAATGCGTTCCACCTGTCCAAATATAAAACGAACAAAGGATAATCCGGCGATTCAAACATTTTCGGCCTGCCCTTTATATACTTTAATATTTTCATCATAGCAGCACGTACCTGTGCAAAGGACAGGCAGTGAGAGTCGTCCTCCACACTTCCCATTGTGGATGAAGCGCTTTGCCCACTCAGACATGGGAACATTATTCCATCTGTAAAGACACAAAGTAAATGAAGGTCAAATTGAGTAAGATTGAGCTTTTCCCAGTTAAGACTTTCAGAATTCAAATAAATCAATAACAGTGTTCCGTCCAACTTCATTTGTTGTGCGACGGTGTGATGCTAACGAGTGTAGCTCGGTTGGTGGTGTGAGAGGGCAGGGTATGGGACTATCCATTGTACCATTCTTGTAAATAAAGAGGTACAGCCGTTCTAATATGTAGAATATATCAGGTTGTGATACAATCATTATTGAAATCACATTGGTCAGCACTGACTAGAGATATCTCGAGGTCATCTTAAGATATCACCTGGTTGTAATGTTACACATTGCGATTTTGAGTTTTTCCAGGTGGGAATATGGATGATTCAATGACAGATCACTTTGTAAACATAATTAACTTTCAACAGCAAAGTTCCAGAATATTGTGGGGAGTTGGGATGTCAAAATAACTGATCATTAAGTAAAAAAAAAAAGTATCCCATGTAACCATCATATGGACTCATTACATCTAACCAGTACATGGACTCATTACATGAACCAGTACATGGACTCATTACATGAACCAGTACATGGGCTCATTACATAAACCAGTACATGGGCTCATTACATTAACCAGTACATGGACTCATTAAATTTAACCAGTATATAGACCCATTACATTTAACCAGTATACAGACTCATTACATCTAATCAGTATATGGACGTCATTACTAGGAGTGTAACGGTACACGTATTTGTACCGAACCGTCACGGTACAGGCACTTCGGTGCGGTTACAGAGGTGTACTGCGGTGTGTAAATGTGGCGTACATAGCGTTAATATGGCAATTGTAAAGGCTTGTTTTGCGATGCAGAATTTAAAACTTGAAGTTGGAGCTCCAACCGGACCGTTTAGCCAAAGTATAGTACTCCGACTCTGTAATCCGACCCCGTAACTACGGAGACCCCTCAGCAGCTCTCCGTCGGGATGTCGGATATGCAATGCAATTCGCCGCACGATCTATCTTATATGTGGACTACAAACCATGTAAGCAGTGTTGTAAATAAACTTCCAAAGCTTTTCAAATCTTATTTGATGTTTTATTGATCCTTAAGGTGCAAAGGAAACAATGTACAAAGTAATTAAGGCGCAAAGTCAAACCGGAGAAGTGATTCCGTAAATGATTTGAGAATCAATCACAGCCCTTGCCGTCTCCGTTGCGTCGACCAATAGGTCCATGGCGTCGACGGATAGTTAATAATATTGGATGCGCACGTAAGCTACGGAGAGGCACTCCGGCTAGGGAGAGGGCTCTCCGTTTCTACGTACAGCACTTTTACATGCACACGCTAGGGATGGGCGATCGTCGAATAGTCAGAGTCACGTAGCATATCGAATAATGAATGTGACTATCGTTATTTATTACACTGCTCTTCTCAATGCTGTTGAACGCTCCGTTCATTTGGATGGGCCTTCACGACTTCCTGTGGTGTATAATTGTTTGATAATTCACCGTTGCTAAGCATATAATGACCGCTGTCAAGGATAGTGGATTTTTTTTTCTGTCGCATCACGCATGTAGTTGAGTAACTTATCAACCCCACTGTCCTCGGTTGCTAAGCGACGTCAACGTCTTTGGAGGACCATTTCTCTGCTGACCAACACTAAGAATGCTGGTAATAAATAAATTGTAAAATCACACATCGTGTGAAGTTATTCTTTTGTTTTACGTGTCTAGTTCACCGTCATGCAGGCTGTGTTCAGTAAAATAAATAGCGACGTTAATCAGCCCACGTTGAAATAATTTTGATGTTGAATGTTGCGCAGTTGTTGAACTAAACAGATTGATTTCCTACAAATCATAAAAGCCTCTGCCTGTGTCATTGTGTGTGCGTGTATCCGAGGTGCTTGTGTGCGTTGGGGGTTCTTGATTGACCAATTTTCGAATATTATTTGAATACTTCTCAGCGAATATCGAATAGTATTTTTGCCAGAAATGCACATCCCTAGCAAACGCATTTGAAAAGGCACCATCCAGGTGTTACTATCACCGTTGCTGTGAAAAGAAAACGAGCTGTGCAAACCCAGCTCACGACACTAGGTCAACAACCCCCGTCTTGGAATTCAGAAATGCAAATGTCATAACCAAGTTCATTGGTGTTTGCATTGCTGCTGATCTACGGCCATTCTCCGTTGTTGACAAACAAGCAGTTTTTTTTTAATTTTCCCCTTAACTATGAACCGTACCGTACCGTGACTTTTGTGTACCGTTACACCCCTACTCAATACAATAACCAGTATATGGACTCATTACATATAACCAGTATATTGTCTCATTACATATAACCATGATATGGCCTGCATGTGTTGAACGTTGGGAGTGTAGCTCTCACCAGATTCAGGAGTGCAGCGCAGAGGAGACGGCGGGGACAGCATGAAGTCCAGCTGGCCCATGGGACTGCTGTTCTGAGGAGGGGAGCCGAACGCCGGGAACTGCTGCAGGTTCTCCAACCCAATGTGCACCTCTGGGTCTGCAGGGGTTCGGAGGGTGAGTATAGGACGACCCAGCCGCAACACATCTCCAATGCAAAACATTTCCCGCCCGTCCCGCATCATGAACAGAATGCGTCAGAGAATCAGCTGGTGTTTACATTTGCCCTGCTTCTGGTTCTCCTCCAACTCGATGCGTCGCTCCCGACGCTTCTCATCTCTCGCCTTCTTCTGCCGGAGATGCTTCCTCTTCTCCAGGTCGTCTAACAACAACAACAACAACAACAAGTTGGTGTAAGAAGGCCAACCAAGCTCTTAAAAGCAGCACTTTGGGTGTACAGATCCCCTCGTGAACGATTCGTGTTAAGCCTACTGACCGGCAAACGTGTCCATGGTTTCCTTGGACAGGATGGGGGGCTGCATGGCCAGCTCACAGATGCTGAACTCACAGGTGAGGGGCAGGTGAGCCAGGTAACGGTGACGCCGCCGCACCTCCTGCAAACAACAAATCGGACCTTTAAGAAGGGCTCCACACAAAGCCGATTTTTTGGTGAAACCGCATAAATCTTGTGCGTTTGGGCCGACCGTCCAGAAAACACACTTTTCTGAAACCGGGTCCCAGGGTGGATTAAAATATGCGGTTTTGTGTCAGGATTCGTGTGGACGCCTGAAACGCAAACGATGATGTCATCGCCCCCCCACCACCTGGGAGAAGTTAGTTACGTTGAATTTCTTATTTGTATTATTTTTGAGGCTTTAAATACAGCCCCTGGGTAAATGTAATTACTAACTGAACAATAAAGAGTATTTCTGCTCAATTTAAAAGGTTTGACCTCCTCCTCGACTGAATGTTTGTATACAGCGCGCAGGCTGGACTGCGCGCAGGCTTGATGCGCTCCATATTTTTTTGTTGAGAACCAGCGCCTTCAATATGTACTACAGCGTTTCTACAGATCAATGCGTTTTCGCAATGAGGTCGTCTTTACAGAGATATTCCTGAAACGCATCAAAGGAAAACGGAGGGGAAAAGATAGTTTTTGCCTGTGTGGACGGGGCCCTAACTTACATCAACAATCAAGATAAACTTAGGGATTCATCCATTCTTTTTCATCATTGTAACATTATTATAATTTTCCCTCTATAGTTATCCAAAAACATTTGCTAGAAGTCAGTTCAGATGGAGGTGTGTTAAGGACTTACGCCTCGTGCCCACTACCTCCGTCCGTTGACTGATCCCCATTGACTTTGAATGGGGACGGACGCGCAATGCATTGTGGATCCGTCCGTTCCGTTGGAGCCTTCGGCTCCGTCAAAAAGTTTAAAAATGTTCATCTTTTTCGGCAGCGACGGATCCGTCATCCAATCAGATCGCGTATGCAAATTTAAGCACTGTGATGCGACTCGGGCTCTGACGATACTGGAAAAGCGGGTCATCTTGCCTCGCAACAAGCAGGAAGAAGCGGGAAGAACCCGGCGAAGCGATATGATTGGCTGACGGATGCCTCTGCAAAGACTACTCCCCCATCCGTCAGCCACGCCTTCCCACGTCCGTTGACTGACGGTGCAGTGGGCATGTAGGGTTAAACAGCCCTATACTTGGTGTGTTACCTCTGTGACGGTGTGCCCCTCGGTCTCCACCACCCGGGCAGTGATCGAGTCGGGGCTGGCCTCCAGGCTGCCGTACTCGCGCAGGAGACAGCGCACATTCACTGGGTGCAGAAACATCTGCTGGCAGTCCTCGGCTTGAACCAACAGGCAGGGGAGGAAGGAGAAAGGAATCGTCAGAGCACTGTGAGGCACTACTGGTAAGGGTTCTTTTAAAATGACCAATGTAGTTTCATCAGCATGACTCAACATCAAGATGTTTGTCCATGTGGTTCTAACAGAATGTACTTCATCATGAGGAACACTGAAAACATTTTTTTCTTGTTTGAAACAACATTTTCACACGCAAGTCCCATAAAATGATGGTATCATATAATCTGGCGGGAACAATAACCGATATCAAACTGGACACTGGAGAAGGATTCTCATACCTGGTGTAAATAATGGGCTGAGTTTTGGTGATATACAAGTCCCAAATACATGATAATAGTAGGTGTACGGTTTCCCAGATTGGTGTGTCAGATTATTTAGGTTTCCAGATCAGAATGATCTCTAGTAAATTAACACTCAATGCCTTAAGACAATGGGTCTGCAACCAATTTTGTCGGGTGGGCTGGCTGTCAGGAGTTTGTTTACATTTCACAAGACTTTCATTTGTTCAGCAATTTAGTAATACAAGTTCATTCAAGCTGTGCAGCCGAACATGCAACTGCATTACAGTGGAAATTGGTATGTGAAATGTTACATTTTGCATGCAATGTATTTGTTGGCTTCATTGTATACCGTTCCGTGGCTGTTGCTACTGCCACTGCAGGTGTTAACTGCATTGGTTTAGTTTGGGTCATGCCTGATGTTGCCAGAACATTATTGGGCCATTTTCAGGTCAACCTTTGCTTGAGCACTGAGCTCGATATCACCTGTGAGACGCGTAAAGACGGCTTGTGAGCATCACCTTGGTAGAAGTAGTAGTAGGGCACGTGTGCCACGGGGCCCTTAGAATGTCCGCCTTCGACCCTGTGGTCAGCAGGGATCACCTCCTTCTCCTCCAGTGGCTCCTGGTCTGAATCTGCAGTAGGCCCCTCTGCAACCTCCTCTTCCAACAGACTCTCCATGCCTTCTGGTGGCTGGGGACCCTCATCCGCTGCTTCCTCCGGGAGCTCTGCCACCTCGTCATCGAAGGCCGAAGTGTATTGCAGCACCATCTAGGCAGACCAGAGGGTACACAGGCTCTGAGTGATCACCACTAGCACCCTGACGTTATTCATATTTCAACTTTTTTGATAAATTATTATATTTTTTATATAAGGAAATTTGCCAGAAAACAGGTTTTCAAATGTTCTGCACACATGAATAGAGCTATGCAAAAGTTTCACCGCAGCAATCACTTTTGTTCTTGATTTGAAATCCTCCAAAGATCACAATAGTTGTGAGAGAAATACTAACCTTGGTGCTGCTGCTGGTGGTGAACACCTCCTCCTCAGGAAGGACTGCTTCCACCAGACTGAGGAATGAGAGATCAAGGCTTTCATCAGCAGTCTCCTGACTCTTCAGCAACGCCTCTTCTCGCTCCTAAACCAGAGGAAATCAAGACAACCTTAATGGCAGCCCCGCAGATCACAAATTAAAAAAACATTGTTCACATGAAAGTAGGGCTGCTGGATTATGGGAAAAATCATAATCACGATTATTTTGGTCAATATTGAAATCGCGATTATTCAAACGATTATTTTCGAGTTTGAAAACATGATTAATTATTCAGCATGTCTCTCCAAAAAAACAATTTGTAACTGAGAACTTTGAAATTTAGACAAAAAAAATCCAATCCAAAATAATGTAAAGATATGTAACTAGCGGTTCTGCACTTTCTATAAAACATTATAAAAATATATATATATATATATATATATATATATATATATGTATCAGTGGAGGCTTCTCCATTGAGGAGAGGGAGGAAGATCCTCCTTAACATTGTTGAGAATAAAAAAATGTAGCTTGCCCAGAACATCGTAATGAATTAATGCCCTTAAATATGACTACTTTAATGCCTTTGAATATATAATGTTCGTTTCCCTGGGTAAAGGGACATTAGCACCCCCTATCGCCTATTGATAATTACTTTAGGGAGGAAGGTCCTCCCTCAGCCTCCGTTGACTCCCATTCATTTCCCCGAAAGTACTGGCGGCCAGTGAATAACATGGGTTTCAATGGGAGAGAGGAGGAAAGTCCTCCTCTGAGTGGGTGTGACCTTAAAGAAGCATTTCACCGGTGGAGGCATGAATATGTATTGAAATTGGGTCCTATATGTAGTCGAATAATAAAATAAAATTCTAATTTGGTGCCGTCTTGACCGAGAAAAGGCAGAAAGTGACTTTTTGGCGCTTGTGGATTGAAGACAACAACTCCCACCATGCACAGCTTCGCTGGCGGCCACTCCCGCTGATCATCTCCGCCTATCGGACACCTCCTTTTTCCATCTACTAATGGAACAAATCAGCGTGGAGCTTGACCCGACGTCACTGGCAGAGAGTAGTGACGCTTGCACAGAAGCATACGGCCGACATCTTTCTTTATTCTGGGTGGAAATAGTAACATAGTTACGCCATTAAATGCGTTTATGTAAACATTTTTAGCGAGAAATGTGCATTTTACTTTCATAATGTTCGCTCGTTGAATGTGAAGGATGTTTGGTTTGATAGTTATGAGGAAGAGGGAACCCTCCATTCACTTGCATGGACAGCGTCTCTGGTTGCTAAGCAACCTCAACGTCTTGGCGGACTATCTGCTGATCAACACTACGAATGCTGGAAACACACCAGACACACCATGTGAAGTTATTCAACCCGATTATTGTTATTTATATCCGAGATTATTTAATCTAACCCGATCTAAACTCTATCATGCACCCAAACACGGCGGCGTTTGGGTTTCCTACCTCGGACTCCTAAATCCAGTGCAGCTGTCACACTAAATTTGTACCGGCTGCCAAATTTGTACCGGGCGCGTCATCCATACGTAATCCATTCCAAACCTGCCTGTCAGCAGATGATCGCGTCGTCCGTTACCGGGCAGGTTTCAAAAAACATTCGCGCTCATGTTGCCAAAGACGAAATAACATAATACAGTTAATGGATCGCTAGATAATGTAATGTTTTGTTGGGTTCCTTAATAATCACACGATGTATCTTGGAACAGACATCAACATGCAGCGCGCCAATCCAACTGCGCATGCTCCGTGTGACGGTCTAATAACTGATGTTGATATCAGTAGGCCTACAGATAACACTTGTTTTTACTTTATATTTGTATTGTATTTAATTGTTTAATCAAATTTAGCAAGTAAACTGAGTGTTTAAAGCAGGTCAAGGACGAAATAGCACAATACAGATAACGGATCGCTAGATAGGTTCACGAATGTTCACGTCATTCGACGCGATCGTCCGTAGCGATCATCTGTTGCCAGGCAGATTTGGAGTGGATTACACAAATTTGGCAGCCGGTACAAATTTAGTGTGACACAGCCACAGGCGCGTTGAACCATTTTTGTGACACACAATGATCAAGCGTCAAGTTAGGCACGTTACACGCGTTTGGTGTGGCCGTAGCATTATGCGGTTTCACCCAAAAAAATCGGCTTCGTGTGGACGGGGCCAAGAAGACGAACATCACGTCACCAAGTCACCAAGACGGGGAGACAGCGCCAGGCGACTTACGCCACTATCTGCTAATGGATCGTGGATGCCTGGGCTGATATAACAGTCTCAACTGTGGTCCAAGCTTTCACGAAGGCAGGAATAATCACTGAACTGCCAGGCAACAGCAGCGACACTGACTCGGATAATGATGAGATGGATCCGGGCATGTTGGATGCCGTACTCGCCCAACTGTTCAATTCGGACACACAAGAATTCAAGGGATTCGTAGACGGGGAATGAACTGAAAAAGTGAGCTTATTGTTAAGAGATATTGATATTGATCAGATATTGATGAGATATTGTTAATATGCACATTAACGTTTGAACATCGTTACCATGGGAGTGACCGGAGTTGTCAGAACGCTTAATAAACTTTGACTTTATCTGACTGTTTTGTTGACATTCCCTTTAGCACAGCTCGGTCTAGTCGATGCATAACGCAACCCCAGTCAAACGTTTGACTGCGGTATCTTCTATTCTATGCGCTTTACAATCCGGTGCGCCCTATATATGAAAACAGTTCTAAAATAGGCCATTCATTAAAGGTACGCCTTATAATCCGGTGTGCCTTATAGTGCGGAAAATACGGTAGTCCTCGTTTGTATTTCTTTCGAAATTGTGAACTTTTGCATGGAGCCATCTTCTATGTCAGATCCAGTACCCTCCGCCAATGTACTTCAGTTTTATGAACAGCCTCTGTTATCTTAGCTTCAGACGCTGTGGATGTTAGTTTCTGCTGGTGAAGTCCCACCCACTGGCACTGCTCTAATAGGTCTGTTAGCGTCAACCACTAGTCCCACCCCCTAGAGGGGGGTGGGACTAGTGGTTGTAGTCTTACGAGAATCATCCCCTCTTACACTTCCTATTTTCTTGTACGCAAAAATCGTCATATTGCGTCATTGAAAACAGGAAGTGTTGGAGATCGATACGGATCTCTCCAGTCTCTCCAGAAAATAAGGGAATGATGCTAGACCATTCAAAAATATGCGGGGGGTTCTAAAAATACAAAGCTTATGTGAAATGGGCGAAGTTGCCCTTTAAGCCGTCTGATTCGTGCGAAAATCTATTTGCGCTGCGCTATGAACCAATAAGCAGGATCCCTGGCTGGTGGCCAGTGTTGCCAGATTGGGCATATTTCCCACCAAATTGGGCTACTTTTAACCACGTTAGGCTGGGAAAAATATCATTGGGCGGGAAGTCTGCCCATTCTGGCAACGCTGTCGATATCAAACCCGCTCTGACCCCATTGCCGCTCACGCAAAGCAGGTGAAATCATCTGAAGGATAACGAGATTCTAACATTGGCGAATAAAGTGTACAATGGAAACATTGGAAACGGGACATTTTTCATGTTTAACTACACAGCATTCCATACATTGAGTTACAGTGCTAAGTTAGTGACCAAAGAAAAAGGTCGACCACTTCGCAAAATCGAGATCACCAAAAGTAATGGCAATGTCAGTGTTGTGGGTGCTACATGGTTTGCTAGGTACTCATGGCTTACTAAGTTACTGGTAGCATTACTAGCAATCGACTGTATTGCTGGCCTATTTGCTAATGAATAATGGCAAATCTCCAACGAGGGCTGTTCATGGTTTCACTGATGTGAAAAATCTTGACTGGGCAACCAAACGCCACGACAAGTGTCAAGTTCACGTTGGTGCTGCTATGCAACTGTCCTTGCTATAGTCACCATGCCTATAGATCAGGTTGTTTGAAATAATGTTGTCGTTATTTTACTATTTTGTTACTCTGGCCGTTCTGTTTGATATTGTGGAAAGGGTGAATGATTCAGAGTATGATGCATTTTAAATGGCATCACTTTTGGTCTGACTATTTTCTTAAAACAATTGTAACCGAAAATAAACATAGCTAAATTGCAACCAATAACTTTATTCATTGAGGGCAAAAATATGCCCAGATTTTTTTATTTACTTTTACAAATCAAGAGTAGGCCTGATTTGACTATTGGGCTTTGCATCCTTTCCTTCTGCCCTTGTAGTCCATTTCAAAGACATGCTGCCCACCAGCTTTCAAAATAACAGTGATGCCACTGGTGCCTTTGTATCAATTGTATTCACATAACTATCCCTCCCTACTATTTTGTAGTTCACCAAAACACCCTGAAACAACTTGAGTCTCACATTCTTATGCCACCATACACCAATGCAAGTGCAAGCAGGCCAATGGCAACCAAGCGTGCAGTCCTTCCTCCCTCACTTTAAAAACCACCAGCCGCCACAGACAGACAGACAGACAGACAGACAGACAGACAGACAGACAGACAGACAGACAGACAGACAGACAGACAGACAGACAGACAGACAGACAGACAGACAGACAGACAGACAGACAGACAGACAGACAGACAGACAGACAGACAGACAGACAGACAGACAGACAGACATATATATATTAGAGCTGTCAAGCGATTAAAATATTTAATTGTGATTAATCGCATTAATGTCATAGTTAACTCACGATTAGTCGCGATTAATCGCAAATTCTTTTTCTATGTTAAATATTCCTTGATTTCTTTGTCCCATAATTCTTCTCATTTTAATTCTCTTATCAACATGGTGAAATGCATCGGCTTGCCTTGTGCAAATGATTTTTTATTGATAACAACATTGGCATATAATGATCAAAACAGGACAATACAAAAAAAGAGCCTATAGTGCAATTAAATGACTGCTTTGAACAAATGTAATTTGAACATAGCAGTCAGGCTACTGCTTCTTTGTTTTGAGCCAAAGAAAAAAAAAAGAAAAAAAAGTGTTTTTTTTTTAAATAAAAGAATTGCGTTAATCGCGCGATAATTTTTTTGACGCCGTTAAAATTGGTTTGCGTTAATAACGCGTTTAACTGACAGCTCTAATATATATATATATATATATATATATATATATATATATATATAAAAAACTCGATATTAGTTTTGTGATCGTTTGACGCTAAAATCGAAATCGAGTCCGAAATTCGATTTATCGCCCAGCACCTTAAGAAAGCTTAAGGAGGTTGTTCCACTTATACTTTATGTATCATAATAAGATTGCTTATTGTTGGCTTTTGAGCATGAAAACAAATAAAACCAACAGCAAATCCCCTCAATAGGTGGGCGATATGCAGAGCGTTCCCCACCTGCAGCTGGCCCAGGGCGATCTGGATGAAGAAGGACTGGGCGTCGCCCTCCTGGGTGAGCTGCTGCTGGAGGGCCGCCTTCTCCTCGGCCACCAGGCTCAAGACCTGGGCTGTAGAGGCCAGCAGCAGCTTTGAGTACTGACTCAAACCCGGGTCTAGAGGAAACACACCAGGAAATGCATTAATTCACTCTCCTTTTAAAACTGTAACAGGTGTAGGGATGGGTACTAAAACTAGAGCCCGACCGATATTGATTTTTGAGTGCCGATGCCGATTATTTTCAGAGAAAAATTACGATTACATCGGCCGATTAAAAACAAAAGAAAAAAAGCCTATAAAACGTAGTTTTTGATACCTTAAATATACTTTAAACACTTTTGACGAATATGTGAATTGAATGCAGAACCTTTGAGTGTTTTAGAATACATTTACAGTCAAAAATGAGTGTAATGTAAAATAAATAACTAACTCCCAATGTGCTGCGCTCGTGAGCAGTGACTAACACGTGCGTGCTGAACAGTATAACAAATTAACATGGCCTGGGACCTAAAGAAAAACAGGTTGCATGCTCATGCTCAAACAACGCGTCTTGTGTACATTGGTGAGGTGAGCGCGCAGCTGCCTGAGCGAGCTTTCATGTTGTACGGTAAAATTCAATCTCCTCTTTTTTACTCCAGCTAAAGTTGTTAGTTAGCAAGGCGAGTAGGAGCGCAATCTGCAGGATACTAAGCGCAATAACATTTCTAAAAAATAAAAAAAAATAAAAAAAATTGGTTGTAATTGGCGTCTTTTTGGCAGATGTTGATTATTTTCAAAAACGCTATAATCGGCCGATTAAATCGGCAGGCCGATGAATCGGCAACCCAGGATTAAACAGGCCCCGGGGCTGAATTATTGAAGACCGAGTATCGATAAGCTCCTACGATACTCGGTCCCCGCTGCTATCAGCGACCAAATATTTTATATTAAATTAGGCTAGATGAACGTTGCTGTACAGTAGTTATCCAACTTGTATTTGCTGTGTCAACTAAACATTTAGAATGTGATACAATAAGCATAACATTACACTTAATTTAGCTGAAATTAAAAATGCCTCATCACTATTAATAGTGCTGAGCACAAATATTTTCATGTACCGGTAATTTGTAATTTTTAAGGCCGATACATATTTAAGAACCACAGGTAGAGGGAGGTCACATTTCATCCAATTATTGAATAAAAACATATATTTGATCCCTCAGTAAAATGGCCTGGCCAAACATGGGATGACAGCATTATCCTTTTTTTTTCAGACATAATAACGATTATTTGATTACTTAATAGATGCTTTACATTGAAGCTCTGCTGTAACCGAGTCTGAATCGGACCGACAGTGGATTTGAAAGCCACTGACTTCCTCCACACAGCTCTTAAATAACTTTGCTTTTTGAAGCGTTCTTCTAATAAATAATGTGTTCTGAACATTTAACAATTTCAGAATTCTTATCAGACGACAATGTCAATTAATGTCTACATCGCAACATCCCTGTTTTGAAATGTTAGAAAGGATCATGCTAGCCGTAGTCCACCTAGCATCCCCACGGTTACTAGGGTGCTACCATCCTAGCTTCCGGCCCTCACCCTCAAAGCGGACGGGTTCTTCCACCTTCACCCACTGAGAGCTGGGCATCGCCACCAGAGCACCCTTCTCTCTCCGCATCAGGCGCATGCTGATGAGGTCACCAACCACATACTGCCGCGTCTCCATAGCAACCACACTAAAAAAGAAATTGATATCTTATTGCATTTGATAAATTATTTTTATATGCTTTCAAATTGTTTTTTGAATGACAAGAAATTGAAAACGATTTGAAATAAGAAAGGGTATATGATAAATGTAAAATATGACATTTAGGAATTGAGCTTTTATGCATATTCTCAGTGTAAAGCAAAAAATATCATTCTCCAATTATATATTAAGGAATGTTAAGATAAAGCAACGCATGATCTGAATTCCACACAAGGATAACAGCGTTATATGTCAGAGGCATGGTAAAAACGAGTGGTTTAAAAATTATTCCTCACCTCTTGAGGTCGCTGGGGTTCACCGCCTCATAGCAGATGGGACATGTGGCCCAGCTCTTGTCTGCCAAGGACAGGTAGTGGAGCATGCAGGGCCAGCAGAAGATGTGTCCGCAGCGGGTGATGTGCGCTGCCACCGGCGGGTAGAGGCAGATGGGGCAGGAGGGCACCTCGTGGCTGTAGATACGCTGCAGAAACCACACTACTTAAGACACGTTTCCTCCCAAATCATGCGGAACTTGAGTCACAGGAACTACATTTCATGGGACTGAACGGTTCCTTCAGCTCATTGTGGTCTGCATTGCAACAACGTTGTCTTAAGTATGGCAACAGGGGGTAGGCCAATTATGGTTGTCGTTTTAGATCAGGCACATGACTAATAGGTTAGGGAGACTCACCACTTGCTGCACACAGTCCCAGTTCACCAAAGTGTCTGGATCAGTGAAATGAGCCTTGTAGTCCTGGTCATCAGTCACCAAGAACTGGCAACTGGAGATAGGAAAAAGAGTGTTTTAAAAAAAATCAACCTGCAAATTAATTAAGTAATTGATAACATTGAAAAAGCCTTGAATATGCGCCTCTAGTTCAAATTAAACCAAATTTGATAGAAAGTGTCCATGATCGTGCCCGTCCAAGATATCTTAATGAGTCCACCAAATTGCCCCAAAAACACGTAGCTTGCGTGCTAGCTAGAATTTGAATCCAAGTATGCTGATCGAAAATCCAGCATTCTACGAGTTGGCTCATGTTTACACATGGTGACATGTCTAGTTATAACAAACGGATCCATGCATGGTGTGAGGGACAGCCTTCTTACTTGGCCTGCAGGAAGAGCTCCTTGTTGAAGGGCTTGTGCTTGTGGCCCCACTTGTTCCGGCGCCCCCAGCCTGTGTGGCCATCACCTGTAGCACCATTACCCCCACGGGGTTCAAAGGTGAAGTTGAGCAGGTGGTTCAAGCTTATCTTTTTAGGTCCAGCATATTGAGCCGGGCTAAACTCGGCCCGGCGCGTCTCGGCTACCTGGAGATCGAAAGAGGAAGCGGGGAGAAGTTAACTACAAAACGAGAAAATTCAAAATATTTTTTATGAACCGTTTTTGATATATACATTACCTCATCCCGTCGTCCACCACTTGTAGCGCCATATTGTCTCCCTGCACCTCTCTCGAGCGGTCTCTTGTCAAAATTCTTGTTTTTCTGTGAATTGGAGCGACGTGGTCCTGCAAAGCCGTCACTTTTAGCCGCAGGTGGCTCACGCTTCCGATTGTAACGCTTGGAGCCTCCATTATTCTTTCCATCTGAAAGGTACATCATGTACTGTATGAATACGCATTAAGCTGCACTTGAACGCAGATGTGAAGCCAAGAAAGGAAAGAACGTTTGATAAGGGGCTCTCACCAACTGGTATAAATGGGTTGTTTGGGTTCATCATGAATCCATTTGATGCATTCATTAATTGACATGATTACATCATATGCATTAGTCGATTAAACAGAACAAAAAAAAAAAGATACAAATTACATAGATTAAGTTCAAATTCCGTCATTCAAAACAACACAAATTGGGGTTGCAAAGGACTTGACAGCAACGCATACGTCATGCGTTTGTTGTAAACAAACAACGAGCCGACGTGACTTCCAGGCCCGAGAGGGCCTCCCGAGATGGACACGGCTGATAACATGGGCTATACATAGTTGGTATCGTGGTGGTCAGTGTAATACAACACGCATGTTCACCTGCTTTGGGTTTAGACTCGCCGGGCGCTGGTCCCGTAGAACTCGAACGAGGAGGAATCTTGCTGCTGCTGCTGGAGTTCTTCTCCATGGTGGTCCCCGTGAAGCGAGGTGGTCTTAGGCCGAGCTTCGGGCAGAGAGCCGCCGAGCTCTCTGGCATCAAACGAGAAAACACTAAAAGAAAGCGGACTGTAGAGAGAGCGGGTAAGGCAACGAAGGCCCTTATGCGTTTCTTTCCAACACGGAGACCCCATCACGGCGACATATTAACAACAATTCAAGCAGAGAAAAAAAAGAGACACGATCGCGGCGTCTCAAGTGCTACGGCAGCTGGTGGTGGGGTGAACGAAAGCGCACGACGCGGGGCCAAGACCCCAGAAAAATGTATTTTTCGTAGTTTGGGATAACGTTATGCCCAAGCAAGGCGTTTTGGACGCTTTCCAAAATCAGGAAAACGTGTGAATTCAAAGTTTTCCTTAAAAAAAACACGTTGGCAGTCGCGAGCTTGCACTAATGGCGACGAGTCGCCAGACAAGAAGCCAAGAGACCCGGATGGTGTAGAAATCGGCTGGAATTGTGGGACATGTAGTTGGTTAGTCATAGAATTGATTAGACTACTACATTTCCCACGATCCTCGATGATCCCTCATCCTAGTCTGGCGACTGGTGTAGTTTTGCCGCGTTCGAGATGCATCGTACACCACACGCCCGAGTTGGAAAGGGGGAAATCACCGAGGCACCCCCCCCTTTGATCGTATCCACTCGGGCTTCTCAGAGTCCACCGAGAGCAGTACGAATCGAAACACAAAGATGGCTGCTACCGTAGTTGACGGTAAATTGAGATGTATTTTCTTTGTATTTGTACGACGTTGATCGTTTTAATGTCGATTTGAAATGCTCTTACACAATTGATTACACCAATTTATGCCTTGCAGGATCTTGCTGTTTTTTGTTTTCGAGCCAGTTGGCTAAAAAGGCTAATGAGTGGCCTGCTACTGCCCCTCGTGGCTCGATAAAAACGTGACATCATAGGCCAAAAGATATTATTGAAATGTAAGGCTTGCAATAACGGAGTTATGAATGACAGCGTTGTTGTAAAAAAAAAAACCTATTATTTCACATTGATCCAAAAAGGGAGCATGAGGGACGTATTTTTTTAGCCTACTTTTGTTGGAAAACTGAAAAAAAAAAAATCAGTGTAGCTGCTAGTGGTTTAGTTGATAATGGCTAGGCCTACAGCTACTCAGAAAACAATATAACGTGTTTTTTGCATAGTGGGATAGAGACTGAAGAAGTGATGGATGGTTTTAGATTGCTGTAAGGTGGGTTTCACCTCAGAGTTTTGTGTTGTTCATTCACAGCATACTACTCAAGTTGCAGTCTGTAACATACATTGTGTTTTTCTTTTTAGTCTTCCTCAACCAGAGCATGGTTGCTTTCCTTGACAAGGACAGGACCATGCCTTACCAGGGCATGGTGGCTGCCAACATACACTCTGCAGATTGCACTTGCACAGGTGAGTTATTAAGAAGCACTTCACTGTAGACATGAGCGTACTGGGTGCTGCATGTACTGTGCTGCCATCTTATTTTTTATGATTCAGATACCTGCAATATCAAGCCAACTGCACCACTGCCGGTGAATTGCGGTGAAAAAAGCATTACCCTACCTGTGAATAAGGGTTTTACCAAAAAGCAGACCCTCTTCCTCATCCACCTGATGAGGATCCACCTTGAGGTAAAGGGTGAGGGAACAGCAAAGTCCATCCATGCCCTGAACCGGCGGCTAAAGTTTGGGAAGAAGTCAAAGAAGCTGCGGAGGTGGGAGGAGATTGCTGGAAAGCTTGCCAAACAGTTCGGGGAGCACTTCCAACAGTTGAAGGTGGGGCGCAAGTGGTTCACACTGGTGGAGGCATATAAGAGAGTCAAGGACAACGTTGCGTCGACAGGAAGGGGGCCTGGCCGCTTCAAATTCTACAAAGAGATGGACGAGCTGCTTGGGGGAAACCATGACGTGGACCCACCAGTTGTCGGGAGCGATTGTGCTGGTGTGGTGGTACGCCGTCCCAATGCACTGAGGATGTCCAACAGAGCTCGCTCACCAGCGCAGCCCACCAGCTCCTCTTCCTTGTCTCCTGCTTCTTCCACAGCCAGTCCAGCTCCGGTTCGAGACCCCACCAGACCCCCGGACACCCCGAGATCGCGGAAGCGGTCCGACAGTACTTCCTCACCAGCGGCAGCGGACGGGGCTACCTCATCTGTGTCGCCCACCAGAGCTCCCTCACCAGCGCAGTCCACCAGCTCCTCTTCCCCATCTCCTTCTTCTTCCTCAGCCAGTCCGCCTGCAGTTCGAGACCCCACCAGAGCCTCCGACACCCCGAGTTTGCGGAAGCGGACGAGGGAGGACGACGTCTTGGCCTACCTTGAGAGATCTGATGCTGCTGCGATGGCTGCTTCCCAGAGGCGGCACGAAGAGTCCCTGACCGAGATGAGGGCGCTGAGGGAAGATCGCAGGAAGTTCCTCCAGTTGTTCAGCAGCATGGTGGACAAGATGTGAGGCGGGCGCAACGACAACGGACCCAAACCTTTAAAGATGATTTTGTCTCCTTTCTATTTCACTATTTCTACCTTCTAACTAAAGAAGACATACAATCTGCACATATGTACATTATCCTTGTTTTATTATTATAACCTCTTGTCTTGTACACATTTGAATGGTCTCTTTCTCACAGATTCTGCTTCAAAAATACATATATTTTTTAACTCATCCGAGTCTGAGTGTGTTTGAATGTCACCCAAGTTTGTTTAGTTTCAAAGGCATCTCACTGCATTCACGCAAAGGATACCTTGCATAGTTATCACACCCATAAATAGTATGTACCATCACATCGACAAATAGTGTGAACCACGTCAATGTATAGTTGTTGCCAAAGATTTCAGAAAGGAAAAATGTGTTTCATCACTGATTCCTGCCTCAACATTTGCAGAGGAAACTCAGAGTAAAATAACTCAGGGTCTTTGGTTTTGACAAAATATTGCCGGAACACAACTTACTCGTTGGTATCTCCATCTCTTGGACATCCGTCTGGGTGTTAATCACATCCTATCGAGGC
The DNA here is from genome assembly GCF_902167405.1 of Gadus morhua. Classification (NCBI taxonomy): domain Eukaryota; kingdom Metazoa; phylum Chordata; class Actinopteri; order Gadiformes; family Gadidae; genus Gadus; species Gadus morhua. Next base: position 22,257,317 of record NC_044053.1, read on the forward strand.
ACCATGGGAAAAGTTGTGAAGGTAACATGCAGCCAAGATTATCCCAAAGTGACGGTGCATGTGTTCTGCAAGTTTCTCATGCGCCTCGACTTGTACTTAATCCTCCTAAATGCCTGCTCAACGATGACGTGGACCCACCTGTTGTGGGGAGTGATTGTGCTGGCGTGGTGATACGCCGACCCTATGCACAGAGGCGGTCCAACAGAGCTCCCTCACAAGCGCAGCCAGCTCCTCTCCTCCTCCCCCGTAAAGGTATCAATCAGAGTGCCCCGTTGTCATGCTGGGGGGTGACAATGAAGGGGAAAGCCTGACTGATTTAAGCACTATCCCCCAGCGGATGGTACTTCCCCATCTTCTCCTGCCATTCTTGCATTCCTGCCAGGGATTCCGGTGAAGACGTTGATGAAGCAGCCTTAGGCATCAACAATCCCCAGGAGGAGGACAGAGTTGTAGGACTTCCTGTTCATGTAGTCCCCTCCTCTGACCGGTGGCCTCTGGAGACATCGCTCCAATGACCCCCTCAAGGCCACATGTGCGTTGGAATCTGGTGGCAGACACCCTCTTCTCACAGCCTGTAGGCCATGAGACAAAAGTGGACAAGATGGTCAGCAACCGAAGTATGGAGCTATGTGCTGATGAAAGTGAGACGTTAAACTTGTCAAGATATCTACCGGGACCATTTCTGGTTGGCCATGTACCACAGGAACATGAGCACCTTCTTTGCAATAAGCAGGGGAGGCAGCCTTTGGTAGTGGTCACTTTGCAGGCCAACCTCCTGAAGGTACCTTTTAAAAAAGGACCTCAAACCGGGTTCTTGGGAGTCTGAAATGCAGCGGAAATATGTGACCATCACCATCCATGTCCAGAATTATCTGCCACTCGGTGCAAGAATTGAGGATGATCTGATGTCTGGACCGCAGCACAGCCACAGCCCTACGAAAGGGAGAAAGAAAATGAGAGGAAAACTGATTAATATCGATAACAATTCATTCATATCAGCAACCATGTTCAGTTTTGTGATTTCTACTGCATAACAGCAAAAGGCAACGGATCTATCCATAACTGGAATTCCCCATAAACTAAAAGATTGCAGATGTGTGTCCATTGTACTTTTTGCATTAGCATGTAGATGCCCTAAATATGTTACATTCACATTCGCCAAATGGTATCTTAAGCTTCTAAAATGCATTTATATTAAAGTTGTTACAAGAAATGAGTAAGATTGTAGAAGTACAGAGCAAACCGTCGTCATCACAACAGTCAACGTCACTATTGTTTTTAGCACACCGGTAGCTATTATGCTAGCCTTCGACTTAAAGATGCTTTTTTATAGAAAATATATAACACTGCAAAAACGTCTATACACGACTTAACATACGGAAATGTGGACATAGCGTTTGATTTTCTATTTTCTTATGTCTCCTCATCCCGTAGCTTTTTTAGATGAGCTACAAGCTTGCTCTCGTGTTTTAGGCAAGCGTCCAGGACTACCGAGACAGCTGCTGCTCTGATGGCGTCCATGTTCTTCCCGACTTGTTGTGTATGGATGCCCAAAGATAAACGGGAACGCTACAGTCTGACTCAATATCATCCCACTGCCACCTGCGTTCGCAGAAGACTGAAACGCTCAGTGTTTTGGGAGAATGGTCTAACATAGGTTGTTCCCCCATTTTTCGCTATTTTGGGGACTTATTTCAGTACCTGATAAAATGGCATAGATTACTCAGTTGACAATCATATTTTATTTAAATAAATTAAAAACGTTTTCTGGTTCACTGGCTCTTTATATGAGCAGAACTACAATACTTATACAACCCATTTTATAATCAAATCCAGAACAGCGTGGGAAGTGAACAGCAAAACTGGGGATATAATAGATTACAAAAACACAACAAATCTGGTGCAATCTTTATTTCACATAATTCTGATGTCCCCTAAAATCAATTGTAAACGAACAAATATTTTGTCTTAACACTATAGTGGGGCATAATTCATACCATCTATATCAAGCAACATTATAAACAATGTAGATAACAATAAGTTATGAATTCAGTCGCTCTCATCTTTATGTTCTTTTCCCTTCAACATTTTTGTGGAAGAGCGGAGTATGGCACGACGAACATGAGTTTTCTCATCTGCAACAGTCAATTCAAAATTACAGCAAGCGATTAACATCGGTAGACAAAATTGCAGCAGATGGACAAACTAGTAGGTGAAGTAGTATAGGTTAGAATGGTGAAAAATCAATTGGGCGTTTCGGTTGTGTTTACCTGTGGTTTTACATTGAGGGAGCATTCTATGGAGCTGCTGGGTATTGTATCGAACCAGGAACTTCTGACATGTTCTGATTGTTCCTTCAGAGAAAATAAAAACATTTAGTACCCTGAACATATGATTGGCTCTTCCTAGTAAAGGCAAAGTTGCACTTCTCCGTCAACACTCAATCTCAAAGCTGGTGAAGGTGAACTTCAAAAGTTGTCAAAATAGAGCCGAAAAGCAGATTTGGAACCCTTCCTCCCCGCCATCATTTATCTGCCAGGCTTTTTTATGGTTCCACGTTCCCGCAACGCAAAGACCACGCAGACGCTTCAACGCAGTCGTGAACATTGATGGCTCTGCGTCGGGTTTTAGAAAGCAGACCAATCACAGCCCATGCTACTGCGTCGCCTCGACAGAAGGTTACGATTTTTGGGAGGAGCACGTCCGGCCTTTGCGGTGGACGCAAGGAAGGTACGCAAGGGGTCTGTAACCCCATGGGGTGGCGGGAACGTTGAACAATAAAAAGCCCTTTAGAGTTGCGAAGTGGGTGGAGCTATATTGGTGTTGAGTCAGATGTGTCAATGTAATCAAACATATATTATTACTCAACTTAAAAAAACAAAAGGCTTTGAGGTCCAATCAAACTCAATGCATAAAAAAAAAAAGGAACTCTCAAAAGTAATGCTTATAACTTGCAAGCAAACTTTTTGATTAACCATGGAAACTTATATTTGTCTCATATTTGAGATGTCTTTTTCTTGCGAGTCCCCTCGGCTTCATTCTCACTGATCAGACTTTTGTCCATTGTGGCTGTCTTTGCGAATACGCTGCCGCCAATCGTATGTTGGCTGTTCTGACGGCTTGGGCCCAGACAAAAGTGTGGTCTCACGTTGGGCGACGCGTCCCATTCAATTTGTATTGGACGCGTTATTGTCAGATAACGCCCCGTCAGATCCATGGAAAAGAGAAACAGACTAACTGGTTTTAAAATTCACTGTCAACCGTGCTGATTAACGGGTCTGATCGGGATTACATTCTGCTCCACCAGAAACATCTGAATGTACAGTAGGGCGCAGATTCTAGAGATCTGATATTACTCTACTAACAGAGGTAGACTCCACCTGAATGTAGCTCTCCTCCTCCTGCAACTGAAAAGCAAGTTCAGCAAAAGATAAAAAGATCCAACTTCAGAATGCATGCTTTAATGCGAAGCATTCCAGGCGAGAAAAGATTTGAAATGCAAATTACTTCTAGACACTGTGTTGAATGTGTGCGTGTTCCGCGTCTTTTCGAGCTGGACATATTCAGTCAAAAGTTATTTCTATTTTAAAAAGAGAGTAGCTAGTGTTTTTTCTGCATTAAGGTGTTCAAATCAGCGAACAGAGGGAGTGGCTGTCACGACCAAATGTTAGCGATTAGTTATGGCAGATCCAATAGTTTTAACTCCAACAGACACCCGCCTTCAATTTAGTTAACGTTTGTCCATGGAGAGTGGCAAGATGAAATTAAGTACGAGTCTGGTAGGACCAGGCTACCTTTAACCCATATCTGCCAGTAACAATTAGTTTAACACAGATAGCGTTGTGGGTGCATCTTAGCCTACATTTCTAAATACAATGTTGTTTTAAATATTGATGTGGAACAGGATCTATCAATCATACCACTAAAATGTAATCCAAAATATAATTTTAAAAATAAAAACCTTTGAGGGAACAATACATGTTTGAGTGATTGCTTTTGAAACTCCGCTTACCTCCGACATGCAAACAGTTGAGGAAAAGGGGGATTTTCCTTCCTTTAAGTTCCACGCTGGTAACGAAAGGCAGCGCAGACCAGATGAGGCGGTAAGAACTTTTGGGGCAGCGTATAAGCATTATGCCAGTGAGTGCATTCACGTATTTGACTGGAGAAACATAAGGACATTGTCACGGATAAGTATTCGCTTGACCATGTCATGTTGCAAAAAAAGATTCAACGCAAACTGGTCCCAAATTGGGGGTTATATAAATAAAAAAAAGCAAAGGATATACCGCTCCGAATTATACGAGTCCGAATTACCTGAGAAACCAATGGAACATTGTGCCGCTCCATAGTCACCGTGCATGCTCGCCACGGCATCTTTCACTGCCGAGAAGATCGGTCTGTCTTCCAGCAACAACCGATTGGATGGGACGGAGATGTTTATTTCACACAGCAAATATCTGTAGAAATAAAGACAATCACTGTGATACTATACACTTAACTTAACTGAACAGATATTCCGAGGACAGGAGGTGCGTTTACCTTGACTTTACCCGAACCATCCTAACTTCTACAGTAGAAATGTTTGGTGTTGCCTAGAAACATGTCCCCGGAACATGCCTTCGTCTTGCTGGGTTCCCACAGTACAGTATATAGCTGAGTGCTGCATGCAGAAATACATTGGAACTTTCAGATTCTTCAGTTCAATTCATTTTACATTATCTGCATTTTAGCAATGCTTTGCGCTTTCATTCAGCTGTCACTTTATTTGATTCCAACCATTTACATTTCCTTTAATGGTGTCACATTGTTCCATTTAGACTTTTGAACTTTTGTTCAAATCCCTTCACTTGAATTAAGCCATTTAACGTTTCTTTATGTGTAAATCTATGTGGCTTTATGAAAAAATATTTTCAACCTCACTTTGTATTACAGCACTCACTGCATTTTCTGCAGGAAATGCATTTTCTAGGTATGATTGAATTAGCGAGAAATATATTTATCAGAGGGGGCAGATGATTAAATATCGATTCTCGTAGCAGATGTAGGCATTTTTAAAAATTATATTAATAAAATAGTTTAACCATTTACTTGTTTTTCAAAATTATACTATTTGATTTTTGTCGGTGAGTTAAATAAATATTCATAGTTAACAATAGTTCAGTTCACAGTAAGTAATATACACGATCAATAGCATAGCCATGCTTGTTAATAATGACTAGATTAAATGTGTATTCAATTGAAATTGGTAATACGTAATACATTATAAAATAAAGGCTATCTCATATTTATAGCTAACTATGCTCAAAAGTTATTTGTATTATCACAAATGTGTCAATATTGGATTATATTATAACCCTATACCAAGAACCCATTTCAAAGGAAATTACTGATTAGATGAGGTAACCCTCATTTCAATATTAGGCCTACTTCAATTCATGAGCATGTTGTATCTAGGTAGCTTGAGACATTAGCCCCCATTTGGATGAAGGTAAAACCAAACCAACACCACTAGTAACCGGTGACACACGTAGAGATGAAAAAACATTCACCTCAAGAGCATCTCTCAGGTAACTAAGACGACCGGCCGCGTTCACAGCCAATCACAGTTGAGCTTTTGTGTCCTCTACACACATAGGCGCCATCTTGGATTAACCCGTAGCTTTTTCTGAAATCGCTAATAGCAAATAACGCAGTTGTCTCACTTAATTCAACTCAATACCGATATGAACGGATCCAGAAAGAAAACCGCACACACTATCAAAGGACAGTCGGAAACAGCTGTAAGCCCAGCTGTCAACTCAATGGACCGAAAGTCCGCCGGCGGGATGCTAAAGAAACTAATATCGCGACGTAATCAGACCGATAAATATCCTGTGATAACAGAGGATGAGCTGCGGGCGTTAGGGACAGACATATCCCCAGACCACGTCCTGGGGCTCCGTGCGGTCACCGAGGGTGTGTATCTATTAATTTAAATCCCAGCGATACTTATACAATCCATATTTGCTTATTTCTGTATGTGTTTAGCTACATATTGCACTTGGATATCACTTTCAGACTATCTGTGTAAGCCCGAAGACAATGTGTACAACGTTGACTTCACCCGGTTTAAGATTCGCGACCTGGAGACGGGCACGGTGCTGTTTGAGATCGCAAAGCCACCAAACTGCGGTAGGTCTCACTGTACAGTGGATGTTGGGCAGAACCGTCAACTATGACCTCTCTGCTTCAGATCACCTGGCATATTTAAGTACTAATGTATCATCAATCTAGTGAATGCATGACGTATTATATTTATTATTAGTTAGGGTTAAATGATGATTCGAAAACATTAGACGAGTTAACGCTATTCTACCCACTTACAAAATGAAAGTAATGGAAGTGAAATGTTCTATTTTTCTAACCATCCACCAAGCAAAATAGCACATTTTCACATGTTGTTGTTTTACTGTGAATGAAAAAATAGACCCGTCGGAGCATGAAGACGTGGTTGGGGATGTGGACACCAGTGCTGGCCGTTTTGTCCGGTATCAATTTACCCCTGCCTTCCTTAAACTTCGCACTGTTGGTGCAACGTAAGTGACGAAAAGCTGTTTAAATAATTGAACCCAAGCTCATTTAGCTAATTTAATATAAATGTGTATCTCAAGGCTTAACAATGGTCTCCCCTACCCTTTTCCTCTTCAAACCCCAGTGTTGAGTTTGCAGTCGGGGACAGTCCTATTAACAGCTTCCGTATGATCGAGAGGCATTATTTCCAAGGGCGCCTCCTCAAGAACTTTGACTTTGACTTCGGATTCTGCATTCCCAATAGCTGCAATACATGCGAGCACATCTACGAGTTCCCCCAGCTTCCAGAGGACCTCAGTGAGTTGGGAGTCTATACGTCTACGAGTGTTAATCTCCATTCAAACATTTATATTTATATTTTAAACTTAACTTCTTCCCCCCACTCTTTTTCACCAGTACGCCTCATGGTAGAGCACCCGTATGAAACCAGATCAGACAGCTTCTACTTTGTGGACAGCAAACTTATAATGCACAACAAGGCAGACTATGCCTACAACGGGGGTCAGTAGAGGCTGATGAGGCACAAGGGACCAGAACATGTGCATTGATGACACAGGTTTGAGGATGTGCACTCTGCAGAGATGTTGTTAGTGGCAAAGGGTTCTTTCTTACACATTCATCCCTAACATGGGAAACAGCATTCTTCCAAAATGACACCATACTGGCTTCATAAGATGTTCATCATATGTTTATCGACGCTACAACACTGTCTAAAACGACTGAAGAACGAATGAAGAAATAGTCTTTGAGCTGTTGGATTGTTATGTTATGTATTTGACTTTACTGCTTTTTTAACTTGTTCTATAATGCATATATACAATAAGTGTCAGGAAGTAGTCTAGTCCAGGAAGTAGGTTTAATATACTCCAGTCAAACATGTTGGTAGATATCACTCTGTATGTTGATTTGACACAACCTTTAGTATGTGATTTGGCACTACCTTTTTGTATGTGGCTTGACATTACCTTTTCTACGTGGCAATTGTTAATCCCAAATGGAAGGACACAGGCATTTGCCAGGGTGTAATACAGTATTGCCAAGAATAGACTGTTGTAGTGCAGTTAATCATTAGCTATTTTAGTTATATATTTAATTTTCCATTCATCCCTGTGCTCCACCATATGTCTAATTATGATTCACTTTGAATTGTTGGTCCCTTTACTTCACCCTTTCTCTCCACCATAGCGTGGGATTCCTGTGCCTTGTGTTCCACACTGTGTATGTAAATCTGTTCAATGAAATTACTAAAACCTTTAATTCAGCAGCGTTAACCCAGCTGTATAACACAGGCTGCACCTCAACCAATAAGCTGAAGACTGTTGTTGTTTTTTCCTGTCATGTGCTCCGTTACTTATGAAATATGTATTTTAATATTTACTTTTTTAAACAAATGAATTTCCAATCAATTACTAGTGGTCTTTATTCAATTGTTTTTGGAATATCCCTTAAAATGTGACTTTTAATTGATATGTATTATGATTGAAGGACAAACTTGTTAGAACTAGTTGCAATCACTTAGGCCATTACAATATACAAATTATATGATTAGCTATGGTCATTGGCATTAGTCTGTGCCAGCAACATTTCTGAGTTATCAGAAGCAAGTGTAGGTTCATAGTAGATTGGTTGACGTTTATTAGAATGGGCTACATAGTTATTGTTATTTTTCAATATTGATACATTCAGATTCATTCAAATCCTATGAATATGTCGGTCCTAACTGCTTTGGTATTGTGTGTTTGCTTGTCCATAATTTCAAATCCTAAATTCATGTGTTGGATTTTTGAGGACTACCTAAAAAGCAAAAGGTACAGTTGCAATACCTTCTGTTTGTTGATGTGCCAATATCACAGAACAGACACCATTACCCAGAGTTCGTTGCGGCGAAGCAAGATAACACGTGTTTTCATCATGGCGGCCTCCGGTAAAAAAGCATTGACTGGGTCTGGTGATTCAAGTAGCAGTGAAGATGAAGATTTGGAAAAATTTAAGGAAGCGGTTTGGAATGTGGATGGTCCGAAGAACACAGGTAACCTTATATATACGTTTCGGGGGTTTGACCATGTCAAACCGTCATATGGATATTTGTCAACAACTTCTACCATAAAAGCAGTGCATTGATCAACCAGTTTCCGAATGCCTGACACCTAGTATGTTTCTATGTTAAACGTGAAATGCACAAACATAATGCCAACGAATGCACTTTAGGCAACGCAGTCAGTTGCACAATATGCAGTTATTAATGGAAGTATTTCTGTTTATTTACGATGCAGGAAAAAAACATCAAGAACCCAAACCAACGCGGAGGTAAATCCACTTGTCCCCTATTCTATTTGACTGTTTTGTGTTGCATTCTGTATGCGTACAGTAACAGTTGTATCCAGTACGAAAGCTAAATACTGTCCGTTCCATGTAGAGCTACTGTTCACCTAGCTGATTTTTAAAAGCTGTTCATCTGACAAATCATACTGTTTGCAATGCTGGATACGAGATTATTTTTATTCTGTTATAGCATTTATTGAACTACTTGTCACCTAGCTCTGTATATAATTGATGTTTTTTAATTGGTAATGCGTAATGCATGCAAAGTATTCAGTACGATTAGACTGTCGAGCTACCGGTATATAGCTGCTATCACCCAGGTGCAATGAGGGTCCCCTTTTGAAAGTGTTTGCACTCACTCTCTATACATTGTTATTCGAAATAATGAAGGGAATGATGTATAGTCACATTGGGCTGTCTCCACAGGTTGATTGTGTCCGACCATCAACATGACTGTAATGAGCTGCAGGTGACACCAGAGTTTCGTGCACACGTCGCCAAAAAGTTGGAGCATATGCTTGACGGGTACATTGGTTTGATCAAAGATTTTGCTCATAATGATCAACACTTTCTTATCATAAAATCATTCACGTAACACATTTTGCTCATCAGTTTTATTTCAGAGAAGCCAGCAGGAGCTGTATCTCACCAGAGCTCAAGCACGTTGGAGGATGATGATCTTGGTGCGTTTTTTGCAATATGCAGTATGTTCCTTTTGTTGATGGGCTACTTGGCTTTATAACAACTGTGATGACCATTTTTTGTCACAGGCTTCAAACTGTTTGCAACATCGAACCAAGGTCAAAGATTTGATGAACCACTATGTCCTGTGAAACGCCGGCGTGTTCCCAGCTCAAGGTAAAAAACATTTGCGTGGAATTAACCAACAAATTTCTTCCTTAAATCGGCAGTATCGATCTCAATCCGACTTCAATTTATGTTGACATCCATTTTTATTTGCTGTGGCCGACAGCGAAAGCGACGGAGAGATGGACATGAGGATAAGGGAGGCAGTGGTGTCTGCAGATGAAGTCCTGCGACCACCAGTATGGGAGGTTACCACGAAGAAGGTTGATGTTGAGGACCCATCAGGACAGAGCAAGGAAGATAAGACTGAGTGCCCTCTGCCCAAGAAGAAGAAGAAGAAGAAAAAGAAAGCAACTGAATGTGAAGATGAAAGTGTCAGAACAGATTTTAAAGACCAAAAATGTCGAGCAGAGGAGAGCCCTACTCTCAAAAAAGGAAAAAAGCAAGATCGATTGAAGAACAAGTCTGCAAAGTCTATACCTGATAAATCTTCTCTGCAACCTGGGAAAGACGGCAGAGAGACGGCGGAGAAACAAGAGCAGGAGGGCAGTGCCCAAGCAAAGGTGAAACGGAAAAGGAGAAGAAAACGCAAAGCTGTTGACGAGAGCACAGAGGTTTAAGGGCCGCTTCTGAATGCAGTTTTTTGTAATCCTGTCAAACTGCCTCCAAATACAATAGTTTAAGAAAAAAAAATTGTGCTTTTGACGTTGCGTTTCAGTAACTGAGGTTATGTCAGTGCTTGTACAAACGTTTTGGATAATGATGTTTGAGTCAGTCATGTATCAATTAAGCATACCATATACATTTATTTGTAATAAAAAATTGCATTTTCATTTATTTATTTTGTCTTGTTATAAAAAAAATCAACCCACTTTTTTCTTTGTTCATTTGTGTCGTAATACAACGTGTTAAGCTTGGACGAGGGTGGACCAGTGAAAAATCCATCTACTGTGGTTGTGGCTTCATTCAGATCGTTGTGAATTCAAAGGGGGGCTGAGCGATGCCAGGTTAATCCTGCCATGCAGGAGGCTCTACTGAGGGGAGGAGGCCATCTGCGTGGGAATGTAGGGGCTGATATTGGTCGGTGAAGGTGAGAGGAGATGAGATGCGTGGCTTTCTGTGCTCTGAGAGGCTGGGTAGAGCTCTAGGTCCTCTGTATCTGTAGAAACAAATCATTTTGGTATTCTCAATGACAGAATTTGATTTATTTAGCGCCATCCTCACTTAAGTGAATCAATTCAATCATAACAAGAGAAAGTGAGGCTGCAAAAAAACTACTCAGATTTATTCCAAATGTGAACACAACCAGTGCCTATAATCACAAACACGGCATTCTCATAAGCTATACCGTGTTAAACCAGTCGCTACCTTGTGTGGGCGTGTTTGCCTGCAGATGCAGAGTCTCTTCTGCCATGGGGGGCTCTGATTGGTCGTCAGGATCTGCTGTTAAAAGCTGCCATTTGTGGGTGGATTATTTTCATGCAGGTCATTTAAAAGTTTAGTATAAATGTCCACCAATACTCTGTTGGTTAAATACCTGTCGGACAGCCGCAAGGCTGGTCAAAGCCCCGAAGCTGCTGTCTGTGATCAGCATTGCTTGTGAGAGAAGGCTGGATGATGAGTAATGTGGCATGTCAGACTTGCTGTACACTGCAGTAGGGGAGAAACATTTGTTTTACATCACATACCCCTTTGCAGACATGGACATATGTATATACACTGGGTTTTTGGTAGCCATACTACTTTTTTCATATACTTGTACAGAGGCCATCTATGAAATGTATGTCTTAGATCCATCATTCCCTCAACCTCTGTCTAGTGATCTATATCCCTGGGGCCGTATTCACAAAGCATTTTATCTTACCGCTAGGAGTGCTCCTAACTCGCGCTAAAACATTTTACGTAGGAGTTTTTTCTTAAAAGTTATTCACAAAGCCGCTGAGACCTACTCTTACTAAGGATAAATCACAAAGAGTGAACTAAGAGTGACGCGCCGTTGCTATGGATTACGTCAATTCTCGTGCACGAGTTTAGAAGCGGTCAGTTCAGTGATTGGTTGTTCAGACGAGCCCACTGAATCACCGAAAAACAAGGAAATAGCCTAGGCTAGAAATGAATTCCTATTAAGTAGTTATAGTGCAGTTAGCAGAATACACGCATGATGACAATTTTGTGCAGACCACGATAATGACGTTGTAGCCTGCACGTTCAAGAGAGAGAGAAAGCAAACAATAAAAATACGTAAAATCTAAAAGAAAATAAATGTTACGAACTACCCAAGTGTTGACTGATTTGTGCCAAGGTGTGTACCTAAAATGTGTTTTCAAAGTGATCCCTAAATGCCTGTCCACTCGGTTCCACACGGCCAAATTCTTTGTAATGTTGATCGCCATCATCATCATCATCATCATCATCATCATCATCGTCTGGCTGTGGAATGTTCCTCCGCTTGCAAAGGTTGTGTAGAATGGCACATACAGTGATTACTGTGCTTGCCCTCTCTGGGGTGAGGCGTATTTCGCCGTGGAGGACATGAAACCGACGTTTCATCTGCCCAATTCCTCAAAGCAAGTGACACCCAACTGGTACATCTCAAAAAGCTGCCTCAGACCGCTCACCATTAAAATGCGCGAATCATGGGTAGCTGAAGATCCAGGCCACTTTGCAACAACATCCAGTAGGCTATGTTAAAATTTGCATCAAAAACAACCTGCGTGTTGATGGAATGCACTTTCTTCTTATTGACGAACACGTCCTCGTCTTTTGATGGTGCAATTATTTTTATTTTTTATAAGTTATATCTTTTTTTTTATAACTTATAATTTTTATAACATTTTATTTCGGGACTAATCGGATTATTCCTGTTAGTCGGGGATGTTATTGCATCGCGCATTAACTCCACAATAAGTTGAATACCCTAACATTTCGTCTCGCAGGCATTTTAAGATTCTTTGTGAATAGGTCTTACTGAGTTAGGAGTCCTCTTGAGGACTTTTAAGCTCTCCTAGACTTAGGTGCTACTTTTAGTCCTAAAATACTTTGTGAATTGCTCTTAGTGAAAAAAGTTAGGAGTCCTAAATTTAAGAGTGACACGCCCATTATTTTTAGGAGTTACTCCTAAATTCGCCAGTTAGGACCTACTTTTAGCCCTAAGATCCTTTGTGAATACGGCCCCTGATCAACACTGCTCTGTGGGGCCTCTTACTGTGGCAGGGCAGTTGGGCCATGGTGGCCATGAAGGGACTGGTCCCCATGTGGCTGGGGAGCGAGTGCTGGGGAGAGGTGTGGAGCTGCTGCTGGAAGGAGATGGGCTGCAGGGTGGTGAAACTCCCTCCCATGTTGTTGATGACAGGTAAGTTCTGCGACTGAGTAGAGGTGAGCCCTGTGGGCAGAAGAAAAAGTCAAGGCTTCCCAAAGATGGAGGAGTGACTGACATTAATGACAGTATTTTTCTACGTTAACGTCTACAGAGATGGTGGAAGACTAGTTCACGTCTGTCATTGTAGTTCTGGAAAAATCACTCCTATCTCAACCATTACCTCCTTTATCCTACCATTGATCTTTTTTTTTTTGTGTATTTCTGCACCTACATTTAAACCTTTCCTATTGTGTCCATAGTAATCATTTTCTGTGTATTGTTTTTATTTAATTCTTATTTATTAGTTACAATATAAATGTTTTATTCTCCTACTATGCTGTACTTGCTGCTGTGACATCCACATTTCCCATTAGGCATCAATGAAGTACCATTCTTAAGTTATCACTGCAGTACAGTACCTGGTGGCTAATCTACGGATGGGGTTGGCGCCGAGTTGGCATCATATACTTTACCTATGAGGAGAGAGGACTCCCCCAGGCTCATGACACTGGGCAGGGAGGCCATTATCAGACCCTGGGACGGCGCAGGCGAGGCCGACAGGTTGTGCAGCGATGTCAGTGTGCTCACCGGAGGCAGGGGGCCACTGCTAGATACCTACCACCGCAGAAGCACACAGAGCTGTGTGAGTCGCGACTGAGCTTCAGTGCTGATTGTAGGCTGTGCGGGTGGACCGGTGGAAGTACACAGGGTTTGTTCTTACTATTTTAGAATGATGCATGTCCAGGAGTGTGTGGCTGGGCTCAAGTTGGACGGGGCTGGATCCCAAGCGCAGACCCCGGTCCCCACCACCGCCGCCGCCGCCCCCGCCGCCCCGGACCGAACCCATGTTGTCACATTGGCTTTGTTGACTGTACTTCATTCCTGGAGTAATAACTGAGAATATACCAGAAAAGACACCTGTACCAATGACATTAAACATATCAACACCAGCTATGGATACGGTATATCTTGTATGAGTCAATCTGGTGTCATTATTTCCGGACTTCTTACCCTGGTTAGGACTGGGCGGTGGGAGGGGGTTCACGCCGCCCACTGATTGGCTGGAGTACGGGGTATCGAGGGCCAGTTTATGGCGGAAGGCCTCTTCTTTGCGGCGGTTTGCAAACCAGTTGTAGACGCGCACCTCTGTGACCAGGTTGGAGCCCAGACCGGCCAGCTGAGACGGAGAGACACCCCTCTGGATACACTCCGCCCTGAGGACATCACGATACACAAACAATCAGCAGGATCTCTTTTAAACTGAGGAAACAAAACTCAGTAAATCTGAATGGATTTATAAGGCACTTGTTGCACAAAAGTTTAAAGATTAATATGTTTGGGAATTTTATTGTACTGTAGGGGAGATATATGAGCTATTCTTTGAGTTAAACGTGTTAGAAATGCCATAGCCATCCATCAGCTGTAAGTTCATGAACTGCTCAAAAAATTTAGAATTTAGACGGCTCATTTCTGACCAATCAGGGCGTGTTTTCTCTGATTGGTTCCGTTATCAATCGTGCTTGTCAATCCTAGATGTCTGTGATAATCACCGGTTGCACTCCTCCACTAAACCCTCTCTCTCCTCCTTGCTTGGGTTCTTCTGCCGCTCGTAGGCGTGGAACAGGATCTGTTGGGAGGCAGGCCCCCACTTGAACCGGTTTCTGCGGCCTTTCTTGGTCTCCTCTCCCTGCTCGTCCAGGGACGCAAGGCCATGGCGGGCATTGGTGAACTCTGAAAAACAAAATGGCCTTTCTTTTTATTCCTTTTATTTGTCAAAATTAGTTGATTTTTGAATAGCCGAGATTAGAGGTTGTCACTGGTTAATTTAATTTCTAATAATTGGACCAAGGCGCTGACTAAATAAAATGATAAGAAGTTGGGTCAAGGAACACAAAATTAACAAGAACAACAACAAGCAGCTGCGGCGGTACTCACGCTGGCTAATCTCACACTGCTTCTTGACGTACCAGCTGTACAGGGCAGCTCGTTTCTGGTTCTTCATTGGCGTGCCTTTGTTGAGGTGCTGGGACAGATGGGACTGGTTGAGGCCTGTGGACTCCACCACCTCCCTCTGCGGGAGGTTGTGCTGCTGCATGTAGCTCTTCACCACCTTAGCTACCCGCCACGGGTCGTTCCTACAACACGCGGACAGGGGTACAACAAGCACACCTTTAACTGAGAAACTAAACAAAAAACTTCAAAATTGAACAATATTATGAAGTTAATTATATTGTTTGATGGTGATTATGTGCTGTCTTTGTTATTTTGTTTCTCAGTATATATGCTCAAAATTGCGTTGTAATCTATACTCCGTCGTTCACCAAACTATCCTTTTACTTCCAATCTGTGTAGTGAATGGGTTTGTGGATGAGGGGAATGAGGGTAAGTGGGTGGTGGAAGTTTATTTCAATAACAAAACTTTTACGATACAACCATACACCTTCAGGTTATCAAAAGCAACCTATAGTCACGTACCGCAGTGCAAGTAAACATTGGCTTGTAACACCGACTGGTATCTAGATGAATGATCAATGCATATAAACTGGTTGGTTCATCTCGCTAGATCTTCGCAGTGGGTGATGGCAGGTAGAAGCCTACGTTAAGTGTTCTGAGCCATTCACCAAGCCTGTCTTCGCCTCCACCTGGGAAAGTGCCAACTTCTTTGATGAGAGACAGCATTCTTGACTATGTCATCAGTGAGGCGTGGCCACCGACCTGGTCACGGAGGCCACAGCGAGTTGGCCAGTCCCTTGTAACATCGTAGAGCAGCAAACTTAGTAGTGCATGGCATCTTATTTTTGCTCATCAAGGACTTGGCCACCCTTGCTAGCCCCTAACATCGTCTGACCCACAAGGGGCCGGCCTTCTTGTGTGACAAGCAGTGCAACACTGCTTTTGACCTGCTGCTGACAGCGCTCACCAGGGCCCCCATCTTGGCGTACCCAGAACAAGGATAACAGGTGGTGTCTTACTGCATTTTCCCCTCGGCCGACCTGAGTTCAACCATTGGGACCGACTCTGCTTCCCTGACACGGCTCCTCGGCTTCCGGTGTCAAAGAACCACCTCATGGGGACAGACACGGCAATGCCATCTGTGCGGCTCAGAATGCTCCTCCAGATACCCTGCTCATCCTGCTGATGGGCTGACCTCTCCCTGCTAGCTGGCTGGCTGGTCCGCTGTTGTCACCTAGGGAAGGCCACCAGGTCTGACAATCACCCCTCAACCTCTGTGGCTCCTTCTACGGGCCGAACTACTATGGAGCGTGTGTGTGTCAACATCCTGGGTCCTTTTCCAATCACTGACAATGGCAACTGCTATGTTCTCTTATGTTCTCTTGGCTATGGAGTATTTTTCTGAAATGGCCAGAGGCTAGACCTCGGCCACCACGGCAGAGAAACAAGTGCAGGAAATGCTATGTCGGTTCAGTGCATCAGAGGACCTCCATAGTGTCCAGGAGCATAACCTCAAGGCCTATGTACTCCAGGAGGTCTGTCGTCGAGTGAAGAAGACTTGAAACAACCCAACCCATTGCTTCCACAGGGCAATGGGCTGGTGGGATGGTTCAATCATACCCTGGCCACCAAGCTTGCTATAAAGAGCAACAAAGAGACTGGGACCTTCAGCTTCCCCTGGTTCTATGGTCATACAGATCCCCAGTCCAAGAGTCCACACACTGCATCCTGGCCTCTCTAGTGTTCAGATGGGAGATGCAGGTCCCAGTGGACTGGTGTTCGGGCCTTCTCCAGTACCAGGAGGGGGCAGAGAGCCTGGCCGGGACTATTTCACGCAGCTACGACAGCAGCTCAGGGAGCTCACTGACCAGAAGGGCCCTCACAGAAGCTAGAGTATTTTTGCTTATGACTCGCACTGCATGGGAGAGGACCTAGGCCCCATCCACACGGAAACAATTTTTTTGTGAAAACGCAGAGGTTGTGTGTTCCGGCCAAGCGTCCAGACGGATCCGGCGTTTTCGGTCCCCGAAAACTCACTCAGGTCCCAGGGTGAATAAGATAAAAACATCCCTATGCGTTTTCGTATTAGGATTCGTGTGGACGCCTGATATGCAAACGATTACGGCATCCCCCCCCCACCAGGCGGCAACGTTAGAGTTCCATTTGTTTTTTTAATGGAACTCTAACGTTCCATTAAAAATTTGTAAATTTGTATTATTTTCAGCCCCCCTATATACAGCCCCTTGGTAAATTAAATTACTAACTGTACATTAAAAAGTATTTTCTGCTCCATCTAAACGGTTTAACAACTGCTTTTGGCTGCAGCTGCTCGACGGCGGCAGCGACAGCAGCCGCTTTTAAAAACGCCTGGCCCTTTCACTCCGCCATGCGGAACCCTCCGGCAGCGAGGTGGTTATCAGGGCGGTGGCCGCGCGATGGTGTGAAAGCTGCTTTAGCTCTACCGCAGTGATGTTTAGGCTCATGACGCTTGTCGCCGCCACTGTACAGTAACCTTTAGAAATCCCCGTTGTGCATGGAACTGCCACATTAGCAGAGTTGTGTTTCACCAATATACAGTACAGTTCATATACAGTACAGCAGGCGAGGTCAGCTCGACTTGCTTCCAATAATTTCAAAATGGAAATGATAGGCCTACTGGGAAACGAATAATCCATTGTAAGCAATGCCGAGTGAACAAGCGTATACGTATCCGTATTTACCGTAGGGTGTGAATGGGCCTTTAGAGACCATTCAGGAACCACGCCTATAGAGGTAAACAACTTTGATAAGTGTAAAATTAGGAGTCTTTGTAGCGCTAATAAGAGTGAATGTTATCGGGAAACCAGACCCTGCTCAGTTACGGCTCGCGTTTCCAACGCGGACAGTAACCTTAGGGCACATTCACACTACCTCCGTCCATCGACGGATCTCATTGACTTTGCATGGGGCACTCGAGAAATTGATTGTGGGTCCGTCCGTCCTTTCGGCTCTGTGGCCTGCATCAAAAGTTGAGAACTTTTCAGGCAGCGACTGATCCGTCGGCCAATCAGATCGCGTTGTGCAAATATACAAGTATATTTACAAGTATAAGTACACTGTCCAATGAAATCGCCTTGTTAATACAACCCGGGAAAACACATGGATCCGTCAAAAAGCCCCCATCTGTCGACGGACGCATGTAGTGTGAACGAGGCGTGAGGCCTCATTCACGGATCTCATTGACTTTGCATGGGGCGTTCGCGAAATGCATTGTGGGTCGGTCGGTCCATTCGGCTCTGTGCCCTTCGTCAAAAAGTTGAGAAATGACGACGATAGCCGTGGCAGCTACGGAAGCATTTTGATCTCATAGCATCCTGACGCAGTGTATCCTGCTAAAAAAAAGGAAAAAGAAGAATGCACACAATGAACAAAGAGAAACAATGTATGACGTCTAAAAAGGACGGCAAACTTTTGCGCGACATTTTCTTCAATATACAAAGCATTCACCATTGTCCTGGGCCCCGTTTCCCGATAACGATGAATCCACACTCGTACGATCATTCTCACGAAGGATCTTGCGAACCTTTGTCAATTTCTTTGGCGCGTTTCCCGAAACTCCTCTTAAAGGGGACATACTATACCACCAGATGTGAGTGTGATTAGCCTTACAAGCCGTTTTGAAAATGTGCCCCATATGACATCACTAGTGGGAGTGTCCTAGATCTGTGCTGCATAGATGAGCAACATTTACTTCAGTCCACTGGGTAGGCTGGTAGACTGATCTATCCAGCAGATATAGGTACGGCCCCGTCCATAATAGGTCCATGCTCCTACAAAGGAAGGGGGCACAGTTGAATATTACATCTCCCTTCCCCACTCCCCTCCAATCAGAGCATAGCTAAGATTTTGTGGACCAGCGGAGGAGCAGCTCCGGCGGGGGGAACTTGGCGGCAGCTCAGCTCCGGGAGTGGGATGCATGGAGGAGAAAGGGATTGTACTCTCGGAGCTGAGCTTTCGGACTGCCGCCGAGCTACCCCCGCCGGACTTTTCAGCTCCCGAAGTACACCGCCGGAGCGGCAGGACTGCCGCTTCGGAGGCGGCCCAACGGCTTCGACGGCGGCAGTCCGGTAGCTCCAGCGTGGGGAGCTCGGCGGCAGTCCGGCTGCTCAGGCCCCGGAGTACAATCCCTTTCTCCTCCATGTCGCGATTGATGGACTTCAGAGAGTTAAGGCCAAAGTTCCCTTCCCCCAATTCTTCTCAACCATGCACGAGATATCCCCCACTAGAGTCTTTACTTGTTGTGGAAGTGCTAGAGACGTCAGACGCAGTCTTTATGATTCATAATATCATCCGAGGCGCACATAGCTTTTGGCCGTGATATTAGATATATTATATAAATACCCATGCATAATATAATTTTTATTATATTATATAGATAAAGAGCTCCAGGAGTCCGCAAACGGCAACAATCTCTTCTCCTCCATGCTGTGGTTCAGTCTGACAGCTCATTGGTCAATGGGCAGCAGCTCATTAGCATTAAAGCTACAGACACCAGAAACAGCGCATTCTGAAGGGACTGAAACAGAGGGGAATAGCGCAAGGCGAGATATTTTTCCTAAAAGCTGTATCCAGAAAAGAGCTTCAAAAACATGTTTTCTCTAACTCAAATACTATGTTTACTTGTTCTGAAAACGGCATATGTCTCCTTTAAAATCAGAGGAAGACAGCAAGTACAGCTCGAAAGCGATCTCCCACACAAGAGCAATGGAATCATTTGATTTTATTATATGCCCATATGACGTGGCGTTTGATCGGTACATTTAATGTATTTTTGGAATTTTAAATTGCTGCAATAAATTATGTTGTTATTGACTTCCAACCTGTCTCTCTCTTGTCTCTGCTGTTTAAATGCAGTAGTCATATCGGCGGTAACCACAGATTTTGGATGCATTGCTAAATTGCGCCAGCTGGACATTCCCTGGTATTGGATATGTTTTAATAAAACACATCCAATAGGCCTACCATGGAATGTCCAGCTGGCGACTCCACTGAGGCTATAGTAACGATGCTCTTAGCACACTACGAGTACCCCTGGAGCCCTCGTTAGCTTAGCTACGAGTGTTTTCACAACGTTCGTTACCAACTATGCTTTTGGGAAACAGTGTGAAAACTGTCTCGTATGACGAACTTCACAAACCACTAAGCTAACGATGCTTTCGGGAAACGGGGCCCAGAAATACCTTGCAGGTAATGTGTTTGTATTGTAGCGCCAGGGTTATGTTTGTTTGTTTCGCCCCTTCCTCTATGGCCAGCTTATCCTTCTCCGGACGGACCACGCGTCCCTGACCTGGTTGCTCAGCTTCATGGAGCCTGAGGGTCAGGTGGCCCGGTGGATCGAGGCCCTACAGGACTACGATTTTGAAGTCCAACACCGAGCTGGGCGTCTGCACAGCAATGCAGATGCCCTATCCTGACGCCCCTGTGAGGACTGCAGACACCGTGAATGCCAGGAGGAGCGAGATGGAGCTACTCTCCGGGTAGCTGCCACAGGACAGGTCGGGCCAGGTGAAGGTTGGCTGACTGCAATGGAAGACCAGGAGTGGCAGGCGGCACAGGACAGTGGCCCCACACTGGCCAGGGTGGGACAGTGGGTTGACAACCAGGCACGCCCCCCCCAGCAGGCTGTCTCTGCCTTGTCCGTGGAAACCAAGACCTGCTACTAAGAGTGGGCCACCCTGGCACGGCGTGCTGGACTGCTTTACCGGGGTCTGGCGTGCACCAGGTTGGGGGAGAGATGTGTGGCAGTTACTGGTGCCCAAGGCCTGGCACCAAAGGGTGCTACATGCGGTCCATGGTTCGGTGGGGCCAGGACACTACGGGGTGGCCAAGACCCTCAACAAGCTGCGCCAGCGTTTTTACTGGCCTGGTTGCAGGAAGGACACAGAGCTTTTCGTTCACTGCTGTGGCTCCTGCACTGCTAGGAAGGGGCCGACTGGACGTTCCCATGCCCCTTTGCAGCAATATCAGGTGGGGGCCCCCATGGAGCGGGTTTGGCTGGACATCCTGGGCCCATTACTAAGTGGCCGGAGGCGTATGCGGTCCCCGACCAGAGTGCGGTGACCACAGCCGAGCGTCTGGTGTGTGAGATGTTCTGTCGGTTCGGGGCACCTCAAGAACTGTACAGTGATCAGGGGCGGAACTTTGAGGCTTAAGTCTTTGCTGAGGTGTGCAAATGCATGGCCATCGTCACCTCACGACACCAGCGAGACTGGGACCGCCACCTACCCCTTGTCCTGTGGGTTTATGGCTCAGCGGTGCAAGAGAGCACGGGGTGCACGCCAGCCATACTTATGTTCGGCAGAGAGCTGCGGACGCCTGGACCTAGCCTTCGGCGAACCCCCCGACACTGATCTCCCCAAGATACCGGGCTTCGAGTACCTGCGGGACATCAAGAAGCGTCTGGCAGAGGCTCACGAGTTTGCCAGGCAGCGCCAGGAACAGGCGGGGGCACGACAAAAGCGGGTGTATGACCTCCGTTGCCAGGGCCGCTCCTTCATGCCTGGGGAGAGGGTGTGGGTCTACAACCCAACCTGGAAAAAAGGGTCTCCCCCAAACTGACCAGCCAGTGGTTGGGGCCCTGTGAGGTGCTGGAACAACTTCCGATGTTGTGTATCGGGTGAAGATGTGTGCCCGTGGGCGGGTGGTGGTGCTACACAGAGACCGTTTTTTTGTGGTTACGGTGTCTCGGGGGATTCAATAAAGTCACTGAAAGAATATAGCACGCCTCTGCTTTTATTATTCGCCACAGTATGTTATTATTGCCTCCTTCAAATCTGTCCGAGATAGAAAAATGTGAATGGGTTTCAAGTCATTATTTTCTGGTCCCAGTCTTTATATGACCTGGATTATAAACATGTTGTTTGTGAATTTAAGTTATAATTTTTCAGGCAAAGAAAGCTAAAAAATAAGTTTGATAATGTTAGGTTTTGTGTGAGGCTGCTTTGTGAACTATTGTTCTCGACTCGAATGATATACGTCACCACCCGCACTTGGAACTCCGGTACAGACATGGCGATCCCTTTGCTCCCCTTCACCGCTTTTTTCCAAGGGGAGGATAAAGGCATCGAAAGAGGTGAAAACCATTATCAGTCGGGGCAAGTGTAGATTTTCAGTTATGCCGATGGGGAGATTGTCGGTCTTGTCCACGGCACGCCAGTCGCAGTGAGCGTGAGGCCACATACGAGACATGTAGTTTATCTCATTGTGTTTTCTCTAAAGCCTTTAACTGAACAATTGCACAATAAACGGTCAAACTCTTGACATGAAAAATTATCATTTAAATCCACAAACAACATAGTAATCCGGGGTATATAAAGACTGGACTGAAACCCATTCATATTTTTCGATCTCAAAGTCCCATGGGCTCTACCAGAATGGGCGAGACTTTGCCACTCTAGATCGGAAGAAGGGAAGGTTAAAGAGGACCTATTATGCTACTTTTCTGGTCTTAATTTCTTATTGATGACTCCTATTGCAACCTGACACGAATCACAGCACAAAAAACGATGTAGCATCACGGTCTTCCCAAATCTGGGGACCCTTGAGTTTAAGAGGTTAAATGTCACTGTGTTTTGTTAATGTTTGCGACGACATCACGGCAGAATGTTCCGTTTGACATTATTATCTTATCATTATTAACACAACGTTTTATTAGTGAGCAGCAGGCATATGGAGAACGGAGATGCGGGGTGTCAGATCCAGGGAAAAGGTCCAACTGGCAAACTGGTTTGGAAATTCCCTCGTCACCCCATGGACCTAAAGACCCGTGCTGAATAACGGGACTGATCGGGAGGACATTCTGCTCCACCAGAAACATCTCTGAATGCACAGAAGGGTGCCCCTAGACTCCCTCTGAACGGCAACCTCCTATGTACAGTATATCAAGAAAAAAACATCACTACTCAACGACACGGCTGCATGCATGCTATAATCTAAAGTAGTGTAGGCGAGTAAACTGGACTGGACTATTGGGCTAAGGGTTCATTAATGAGGCAGAGGTTAATCAGACGGAATCAACGCGTATTCTTCTTATGGATTAAGTTCTGATACTAGGTTAGTCAAATCGCCCTATTATTGGCGAGAAAAAAGAATTGTTGATCATCCCTTCTATAGAGTGGCAAAGTCACGCCTCTTCCGGTAGAGCCCATGGGACCTATGAAAGCGAAAAATATGAATGGGTTTCAATGGAGAGAAAGTAATTATCTTCTGGTCCCAGTCTTTATATGCCCCGGATTACACATATGTTGTTGGTGGATTTTTTCCATGTCAAGAGTTTGACTGTTTATTGTGCAGTTGTTCAGCTAGAGGCTGTAGAGCAGGGGACTCAAACTCGGGGCCCGGGGGCCAATTGAGGCCCACGGGATGATATTTTGTGGCCCCCTCATTGACATCAAAGATTAGTGTTAGTGCGGCCCGTGCGTTGTTGTCAACGCACATTTTTGCTGAGTCGCTTGCCACACTTTTTTTATCACTTGTGATAGGGTGACCAGATGTCCCGGTTTTGCCGGTACAGTCCCAATTTTGAGTTGCGTGTCCTGACTCCAGACAAATGCCAAAGGACGCTAAAATGTCCCGGTTTTCCACCAACCACTACGAAATGTTCCCTGTTGTCAGCGATCACATAGCCATCGTGATCTAATTATAGCCAGATCATTAACTTAGATTGGGTCAGTTGTGCTACTTTTTTTTGTGGAATACTTGAAGTGGCCCAGCCTGGCCCAGAAACTACCTCCAGCTTTGAGACCCCTGCTGTAGAGAAAACACAGTGAGAAAGACTACACGTCTCGGATGTGACGTCACGCTCCCTGTGACTGGCGTGGACAAGACCGACAATCTCCCCATCGGCATAACTGAAACTCTCCACATGCCCCGTCTTATAATGGTTTTCATCTCTTTTGATGCTTTTTTACTTCCCTTGGAAAAAAGCGGTGAAGGAGAGCAAAGGGATCGCCAGAAAAATAATTACTTTCTCCATTGAAACCCATTCATATTTTACGATCTCAGAGGTCCAATCGGGGTCTACCGGAAGGGGGCGGACTTACGAGCTCTATTGCCAATATAGGATTCGATCGCAGCTTGGTACAAGCCTATCTATGGTACAAGCCTACTGTTAATGTTGATCGTTTTTGCAAAGTATTAATAAAACGCACATTTTATACTCTATATATTATTTTTAATTGATACTGTTATGTTATGCTAAATTCCATTAGCTAGATATAATACATTCCATGCAAGAGCTACGGCCCATCAATTCGAGGCATATTCCACACGTTATCTTTTGGTCAATCAAGGATTCATTAATTTTCCTACATGTTGTCAATGCAACAGTTTTATTGTAACAACGTACCAATCTTCAAATATTATGGAATTGCAGTCAATGTTTCTAAAATGTTAGGGACAAACATTCACACATATGCACGTACAAGCCATAAAAAAAGACCACGGCTTTTCGAGAGGAAGTAAAAGGAGCCGTGTTGACTGAGGGAGATAAGTGGAGTGAGAGCACACAGACCAAAGTCCAGCTCTCCCACAAATTACTAGTCAACACTGTTATGTGACGGCTTTATTGCTGAAGGACGGATATACTAAAACACCAGTTAGCCAAATCAATGCATGAAACATGCAAAAACGTAGAGCAATATTATTGCATCAAAGTCCTGTCCTTTTTTAACTTTAATTCATTCTTGATTTTGTGTTATTCTAAACTATAGTAACAATAGGTAGCCTATAGTTACTAGTATAAAGCTATTCAATCTAAGTAGTAACCCACCAAAACGTTTTTTTACCTTACTTAAGTTAGTTACTTGACAATCTGTTTCATACATAATACGAAACAGCTATTATATAAGAAAGCTACAAATAACCAAATCAATCCTTTTGCTCAGGCCTTGTGTAAACAGTCTCTGGTGAGCCCAGCCCTTTTCATTAATCTCAACCCATGCATGTATGGCTCATTTATTAAGAAATGGTCAGCGAATAATGATGAGGGTGGGTAATTAGTAACTAGAAAAGGAGGAACTGTCTTTAAATTCCCCTTCGAGGCCAGGAGGGATCGCAGAAAGAGGCACGCCGAGAGGAGGAGCAGGAGGCTGCGAGTGGAAATGACGGGAGAACTGGATAGAAGTGGATTTGCAGGGGGATTTTTATACGAAGTTATAACCCTTGCTTCTTTAATTGTACTCTTTGACTCATAACTTTGATCAGGAAGATGACAAGGAAAAGTGAAAGAGTAACAGTCATTGCCTTTTCACCATTATTTTTTGCTTTAGCCAGGCTGGGGAATGCTGTGAAAGAGCGGTAGTGGAGCCCTGCGTTCTGAGGGAGCGTGAACCGAGAAGAGGAAGACACACTTACTGTAGCAGCTGCTCCACCAGAGCCCTCTGCCTGGCCGCCTCTTCTGGGGGAAGCTGCTCCAGCTCCCGGAAGATCGGCGGCGCAAAATCTATCTCTCCCTCCGAGCTCTCTCCATCCCCCTTCTCGCCCTTGTCCCTCGCCGTCCCGTCCGGGGTCTGCCGGTCCCGCTCCAGCTCGCCCAGGGCCTGGACCAGGACTTCCCGGGACAGCCCGGAGCCCAGCAGGGCCCAGATCAGCTGCTCCTGCAAGGCGGACAGCCGGGCCCCTCCAAACGGCTCGCGCTCGCTCCTACACTTCCTCTCCTCTCCCTCCATTGCAGCAGACGGTTGATTCGTTTACCTCCAAACACACACACACACACACGCACACACACACGCGTCGGGCATGTGCACGGGCTAGGGCGACCACTGAGCCTCAACCTTTGGCCCCATTAGATCCGCAATCGCTGGTCAGCACCTGTTCCAAGAGAAGAAGGGAGATACTTTGGTTTATTGTAGGGTCCTCATGACTCGCCGTCTCTGGTCGTGTGTCCCTGAGCTGCCCGGGTTCGACTCCTGGAGTGGCTGTTTTGCCTCAAAGGTCAATATTTTTGTTTTACCTTCCCCTGTCTCCCCCCCACCCCCCTCCTTTTAGACAGAGAGTGAGGTGAACTTTGTTCCCGCTCCCTCACTCCCAGACCCTGGTCAAAGTGCAACGTGCAGAGTCATAAATTAATTAAAAAAGGTGTTCACAGATCACACCGAGAGCTACGAAGGCAGCAACTTATCTGTGTGTGTTTCTCGCTCTCTTTCTCCGGCTCTCTTTCGATCCCATTTCTGTAAGTCTTTCCTTCTCTTTCTCCATCTCCCTTTCTCTCTTTCAATTCCTCTGTCTCTCTTTCAATCCTTCTCTCACAAACATCAATCACTTTTCTAATGAAAAGTTTGTGAAAGGAGCCACACTTAGATACAAATACTTAGATACAAATGTTTGCGACAATAACTCTCTCACAAGCACTCACACACACACACACACACACACACACACACACACACACACACACACACACACACACACACACACACACACACACACACACACACACACACACACACACACACACACACACACACACAGACAATATCACACAATCTGCAGAGTTGTAATGTGCCTATTCAGGTGGACTTGACAGAGGGGAATCTCAGGACGTGATTATCGTTGTGAACCACCAGTGGGCAGTGTTGTCTACTCTATACCTCCGGCTTTGGTTGCAGCTGCAAGTCGCTCTGAAGCCAGACACAGTTCCGTTGATGTGACGTCTCCTTTGGGAAATCCATGTGGGAAATCCATTCCAACGCGTTTGAAATCCTTTCAAACACTGCATCGAGAGCGTCCGGGTTGAGTCCCGACACCCAAGAGGGATGTGACCATCGACTTGGCACCATCTTGGCACGCTAATCGTTCCTGTTTTGTCATCCCACCTGTTGATGTGCTTCCTCTTGCTGCTTGCGGCTGCTTCGCTGCATGGGTTTTTCCTTTTGGTCAACACAATACATAGAGATCCCTGATGAGTTAACTGCACCCACTCTCTCCTTCAGAGAGACTATCTTCTGACCTTGACAGATTCATATCTCTCGGGGGCACCTTTTGGGTTGGTTAGATGTTGAGACAAAATATACCTTGCTAACTGCTCCAAATCACTGTCGAATGAGTTCCTGGATAATTGCAGCTTGCACTGTATATTTATAGTGCTGGATATTTATTTACCCCATGTATCTCTCTACAAGTTGAAAACATTGTATAGGAAAGCTTAATTTCTCCTCCTCTGCTATTCGCTATCTTGCAGACATTGTGTAAGATGACTGACAGTGGATTCAGAGACGTGTCATGAAAACACAGGTTGGGGATAGGCCTCTCACAAGGATCCCAAGAGGCAGGCGATGGACATTTGGTATCGAACCCAGTCCCATTGGCTAGAGGCCTCTCTGCTCTTCTTCTCTCCGGTGTCCACTGTCCAGCCGAGAGAGGAAGAGGGAGGCAGGGGAGAGGATGGAAGGGAGGGAAAAAGGATCGTCCATACAGTGCTCCTCTATTCCGCCTGTCTCTCGGTGGCTCTCCCTGTATCACCTGCTCTGTCACCTGCTCTCCTTTCCCCTTTGGATCACCTTGGTCCCAGGTTCAGCCCATCCGCCCCCTCCCTTCCTATTCCCCCTGGGAAGCCTGCGTTGCACTGTAGCTGGACGGGGGGGGACGGGGGGAAACAGAGCTCCCTCTATCTCCCCCGATACATACCACTGACCTGTAATTAAGCCCCATTGTACTATTCAGAGGGACGCTCCTCCCAAAAAGGGACAGGGGGCACTGTGCAAGAGGATTTTCACATAGCCCCTTGGCTTCACCTCCTCACCCCACCAGCCACCACCCAGCCACCACCCAGCCACCCTTCAGTGTTCACACACAACGGTGATTAATGCACGTGGAGAAATTGAGGTTTATGGGGGCTGGTTGCAGGGAGCAGGCAGCCGCGGCCGCTGAGCCTTGGTTCCCTTCCGCTCGGCGAGGTATTCACAGCCTGGCTGATTGTTAATGAGATAGACGCAGGGCTCCCGTATACCGCTCATTAGCAGACCTGCTGCAGCAAAGCCTTTCTGGGGCTGCCAATGCTCCTGTTCTTGCTCTCTCTCTGTTGCTCTGTCTCTCTCTGTCGCTCTGTCTCTCTCCGTCTCTCTCTGTCTCTGTCTGTCTCTCTCTCTCGCTCTCTCTCTGTCTCTATCTTTGTTTGTCTGTATTTCTGGATCTCTCTAACTTATTATCTTGGTCTCACAGAACTCTGTCTTTCCACTTTTCTCTTTCTTATATTATCCATCTATCCATCTCTCCTTCCTGCTCTCTTCTCGCTCTCTATTTTTCCTCTCTCTCTTGCTCCCCCAAACACACACACACACACACACACACACACACATCCAGGCTGGTAGTCTCTGCCTGTAAGAGAGCCCTTGCCACACTGCCCCCCCCCCCCCCCCCCCCTGTTTCAACCCCATTGATCATGCATGCAGAAAGTTACACACCCACTTTATTCTTGTTCAAATAGCCCCCTGTCCCACTTTTGGGAGCTTCATCTTTTTATGAGCCGGGCGCTTCAGACGGAGCGGACAACCCCAACAACAACATGGCCCCCTCCCTCACCCCCTCACCCCCCAGCCTCTCGCCTCTGCTCCCACACACCCCCACAGTGAACATGAGCTCTGTGCTGGAGTAGTCTTCTCCTGCGAGGTAGCAGCGGTATCAACGTGAAGTTATGTGGAGAATAAAGCCAGCCACTTTAACGCTTCAGTTCTATAGTTTGTAGTAGAGTTCCTATTCTGTGGTTTGAGTGGCTCGAGCTGCATGGTGTTCCACCAGGTAGGTCACATGATGTTGAGCCAGTATTGAGAAGATTAGAAGGAGCTGGCTTTAGCCCTAATTAAATACTTACGACTTTAGAATGAATGAGCACAACGCTCAGACCTCGGGATGTCCGACACTACATCAATGTGTTGGCCATATGTTTGTGCTATACGCTGATCAAATAAGTAATAAATAAAACAGTAAACACAAGCACGTACAGCACGCAAACACACACATGCACACACAAACAAACACCAACACACATTTCAACATTCTGCTGAGTGATATAACAATTCAGTTCTTGTATCACTTAGTAGAATGTTAAAGTTTATAGTTTAAGTACATGATTACCACAACAGGTATTAAGTAGCCCGATGTTTTGTGGTTTGTTCACAAATAATGTTGACACAGAAGAATGATATCCAACAAATCCCTAATTAGTTTACAACTCAAAGGCAACATATATACTACACGACGGATGCAAGTGGACTGCTAAGTAGGATGAGGAGGCACGAGGGACGAGAAGAGGTGGAGTCTCGGCCAACTCTCCTTCTTGAGTCTCGGTGCCTCTAACCCTGGGCCAAACCCCCTCCCCATCACCACGCCACTTGTTTTCACACACTGTAGATCCGACCGAAGATCCGAACATACACGGCCACATAATGGAGACGGAAGGGAGCCAGATCAGCCTGTCGTCCGCGGACTCCCCTCACGACCCCTGGTAAACTTTATTCTGCATCTTCTCAGCCTAGGAGCCTGTTATCTGCTCCTCGGCCCCACGGAGGGAGGCGATGCGCGAGCCGGAATTTTTATGAATGACGTCCTTCCTTCGGACAGAGATCCTTCATTCGTTGACTCGTGTAAAATGTTGTGAATGGTTGTGGAATACACGTTTTAAATAGTTGTATAATGTTTATAATGTTTTATATCGGAGTAGTTATTCTAGTATTAAGAACGGTTCGTGATTTACAATCAACAAGTCGAAATGGATTAAATCCATATATATGGCACTTTCTTTTTTGTAGTAAGGTGATGTTAACATGTCGTCATGTTCTTCTTCCACAGCAAAATGTTTATAGGTGGGCTCAGCTGGCAGACCACCCAAGGTAAGGCTTTCTCCACTTCTACCCCTCAGAAGACGCTGACCTGCTGCTTATTCGTTCTCTGAATATTTGGTGGGAAATCAAAGAAGTAATAGACGTGAACGTATATTAGTATGTCTCAACCTGGAGGCTACCTCTGTATGAAGGCTGGCTTGTGTGCAGAGATATCACATCGTCTATTAACGGGAGCCCATTCGAGGCTTTGGTTTCCCCTCCAAAGTTATAATGCGGATCTCTCCCCGGCTGTGGCAGCTGGTTAACAGTAGATGCTGTTTAAAAGTAGACGCTGTTCAAACAGAAGCACAATACCCCTTAATCCTTTTCAATAAGTGCACTCGAAATTTTTTAAAGCGGAATTACGTAATTGTATAAAGTCCGCTTGGAACAGTTGGTGATGAGCACCTGCTCAAAGTCTACAACTAGCCTTTTTCTATTCTTTCTTTTTTTTCTAAAGATTTAATCTCAGAGTGATGAAGTATACATATAGTATAACAATGACTAAATATGTGAGTTACAGTTATTTGTGTCTGTTGTTTAAAGTACTGGGAAGGTCAGGGTAACGCTTGGATGTGTTCTGCCTGTTCAGAGGGACTGAAGGAGTACTTCTGCAAGTACGGCGAGGTGAAGGAGTGTATGGTGATGCGGGATCCAGTTACTAAGCGCTCAAGGTGAGAGAGACACACTGGGAGAAGAGAGAGAGAGAGAGAGAGAGAGAGAGAGAGAGAGAGAGAGAGAGAGAGAGAGAGAGAGAGAGAGAGAGAGAGAGAGAGAGAGAGAGAGAGAGAGAGAGAGAGAGAGAGAGAGAGAGAGAGAGAGAGAGAGAGAGATTCCCAGTGTGCCTACCTAGGCTACCCTACCTCCAAAGCCTTGAAGAT
>NC_044053.1:22293065-22365565 GCF_902167405.1 Gadus morhua
GCTATGACTACCACTGGGTTCACCACATGCTTCTCACATCCCTTCTCTTTCTTTCTATGCTTGCATCTAGATTGACCCCAAGGTTGCTTTCCCACGCAGAGCTCAGCCCAAGGTGAGTTCATATTACAATACGTGTCTGTTATCTGTGGTCTTTTCCCTGTTATAGCCATCACTTCACAAATCACTGCAATGTTTTTTAGATGCGATGACATATCGCATCGGTGCGATGCCAGGCTAAGGTACATGAAGAGTATTTAAAGGACATGCTAAGTTACAGGTAGAGAGTTTAAAGGACATGCTAAGGTACAGATAGAGAGTTTAAAGGACATGCTAAGTTACAGGTATAATTCTAACACAATTGTTATTGATAAAATGTCTAAAGGCATGTCTAAGATGCTCATGTGGATCCAGTTTAAATGACTTATTCTCACAGTTAACCCAGCATGTATTTATTTCTTCCGACAGTTGGTGACTCGGACCAAGAAGATCTTCGTCGGTGGCCTGTCCGTCACCACGACCATAGAAGACGTCAAGCAGTACTTTGACCAGTTCGGCAAGGTGAATAAATACAAAAATTAAGTTGTCTTAAAACTACAGAGAACTTATTTTGGTTCCCCCAAAACGAAAATAGGATTGTTAAAGCCGCCATCTTCCTTTGATCACTTTTGGTATCCCAACTGCTATGCCCAATATTATAAACTCTTCAAATATCCAATGCTGGAAATTTAGGAAATTTGCAGAGCAATAGTAGGGAATGGCTCTCTTAGCAGGGTTTCACTCAGAGCTAGCTCTGAACTTTCTAGCTGATGTTCTGCGTGTTGTGGAGCTATGTTGAAGGAGCAGTAGAGGGGGGACAGCGGATTAAGTAGAGCAGGAGGAAGGAAGAGATGAAGGAGAGGAATGGAGGGGTAACAAAACGTGGCTGGGGAGCAGCGGGCGAAGTTGGATCCTGAGGATGAGGAGGTGGTGGGGGGGAAAAAGTTTTGTGGCGAAGGAGTATAGCGATGAGAGGAAACCGGGCGGGGGGATTATCAGAATCTGAATTAATCTGATGTAACAGCTGCTCCTACCCCCAACCCCCTTCTGCCCGTTACCGTGGCGACCTGGCTTACCCATTGTCCCTAAGTAATTCAGCGGGTAAGGGGTTTTGGTGTTGAAGGAGGAGGAGGGCAGTGGGGTGTGTGTGTGTGTGTGTGTGTGTGTGTGTGTGTGTGTGTGTGTGTGTGTGTGTGTGTGTGTGTGTGTGTGTGTGTGTGTGTGTGTGTGTGTGTGTGTGTGCAGACGGAGGGTTGGTCAACACAGGAGTTGAGTAGCATTACATCCTGGCGATCCAACCGCTTTGAAAGACAAAACTATCCCAAAACTGCCCAACCTGTTCCCTTGTGAGGTCCATTCTGAACTCGAAGTCAGGACTAATTCTCATCTCCGTCAAGTTTCTTCACCCAAGTTTGAACATTCTACTGCCGGGTTGAAGAGCAGTGAGCTCTGGAAGGTGCGGGGGCCGATAACAGATGATGAGCGGACAAAGGTCCCCCGGAGAGAGAGACAGGGAGGGAGAGGGAGATAGTGAGGGTGAAGGGGGAGGAACAGGCAGAGAGGGAGAGAGAGACAGTCCGGCAGGAGAGAGGGAGAGAGAAGGGGGAGGGACTGGGAGAGATGGAGAGAGAGACCCAATGCGGGACGAGAGAGGGAGTTAGAGGTGGGAGGGACTGGGAGAGAGGGAGAGAGAAGGGGGAGGAACAGGCAGAGAGGGAGAGAGACACAGTACGGCAGGAGAGAGGGAGAGAGAAGAGGGAGGGACTGGGAGAGAGGGAGAGAGACACATGAGGAAAGACAAATGGAGCAGAGATGGGCGTGAGGGGCTTTGATTGAGCTATTATGTCTTTGTATACAGCGCCACAAATATTTTGTCAGTATGTACAGCGCTTTGTAGCTCCCTGCTCTGTAAACGACTCACCAGCACCTCCAAAACACTTTTTTTGCTGCAGCGTGAAACAAGGTTAGATCACATAAGAAAGGCGTATTTAACTTACTAGCTGAGGCTAATAGTAGAAAATTCTCTAGCTACAGGTACATGACTTAAAACACTGCTTCCATGACTTAAGCAGTGTCAGCAGTCTGAAGCAATCATGCTAACCCTAATTATTATTTCATGATCATTATTGTTATCTGCATAATGAACGCTCAATAAATACTGCCAATTATTATTGGCAGTATTTATTGTGTTCTCTGCCGGGGCCTTTGTTGCGCTTTTCTTCCAGTCAGGGAGCAGAGAGAGGGAGGGAGAGATAGAGATGGACTGGGGGTGTGTAGGGGTGCCAGCCATCCATGGAAGTCCCTGATTACACTGCCTCACTGGCCCTTTTGTGTCCTGTCCTGTCTGGGGACAAAGGGCGTGGAAGAGAGTGATGAGGGGAGAATAACCCAGAAGAGAGGAGTTGGAGCGGGGAGGGGGTGCGGGGGGCAGCTGGGGAACAGAGAATATTCCCCGGCACCCTGCTGTGAAAATGCCAGGGGTTTGAGCAAGCAGGCGCACTCTTGTAATTAAATCACTCCATAACCTCTCACTTTATGTCTTACCTTTCATACACCACGGCCCTGGGGACGGGGACGGGGGACGCTATCGTCATATTTCGTGGTTATGTTAATATTTATAATTGGAGGAAGGGCGGTTTAGAGGTGACTTTTAAGGGTAACAATCTTCGCAATGAAAAATAAAGTATGCCCTTATCCTCCTTTGAGAGTGAGTTGGGTTAGTTTGGCTTGTTCTCGTTGTTCAAGTAATTTTATGTTATCTGATGTGAGTCTCCGTTGTCCCTCAGAGCCCAATTTTGTAAAACAATATAAACATAATTTAAATGTTGAGCTGAACCTCTAGGGTCAGTCCCAGCCCTCTGCCGCTGGCTGCCCTGGTCCATGGGCAGGGTGTGGCCTGGGGGGAGCAGAGGGAAGGGATGCAGGGGGGGCAGACCTGGGGTGGAATGGTCTGATGTGGAGGTGGAAGAGGACGGGGACAGTGGCTTCAGAGAGCCCACGGACCAGAGGCTCCCCTTTCACATGGCCATAGGTCCCTCCTTCCTGACCTCTGACCTTTCTGTGGCCCAACCCCTTGGGGGTTGGGCAAAAACAAAAAAAATTGTTTTGCTGTACCGTTCAATCTCATATTGGTGTTTGTGTGTTTGTGTGTGTGTGTGTGTGTGTGTGTGTGTGTATCCTCTTTCTGTTGAGTGAGCTGCATCCACCCTGCTGTTTCCAGTAAACTTATTATAGATCCAGTTAAAAAAGATAAGCTTACCAACAGTTTGCACCTGTGTGTGTGTGTGTGTGTGTGTGTGTGTGTGTGTGTGTGTGTGTGTGTGTGTGTGTGTGTGTGTGTGTGTGTGTGTGTGTGTGTGTGTGTGTGTGTGTGTGTGTGTGTGTTTGTAGGTTGGTTGGGGCTTTGGGGGGAGTAAAGAGGTAAAGAGGCGAAAAGAGAGCAAGATAAAAAAAGAGTGAGGTCAATGTATTCCATTAAACTTGTATTTGCACTTTTGTGTGGGTTCGTGTGTGTGTGCGCATGTGTGTGTGTGTGTGTGTTAATGTGTTTGTGTGTGTGTGTGTTTATAAAAGAGACACCTGTGCCAGCTCTTTAAAGAGAGGGAGAGGTCACACAGAGAGGCGGAGGAGAAGGAATTATGGCAGACTGGGCCTACAAACAAAGGCCTCCATATTTCTCTTTGTTCCCTCCTCTCTCTCTCTCTCTCTCTCTCTCTCTCTCTCTCTCTCTCTCTCTCTCTCTCTCTCTCTCTCTCTCCCTCTCCCTCTCTCTCTCTCTCTCTCTCTTTCTTTTGTCTCTCCGTTCTCCACCCTCTTCCCTCTAACCCGTTTTTCTCATTGGGTCCAGCTTTCCCTCCGTTCTATATTCCCCTCTCTATGCTGTCTTTCTTGTTCTCTCCCCTTTCTCTCTCTCTCTCTCTCTCTCTCTCTCTCTCTCTCTCTCTCTCTCTCTCTCTCTCTCTCTCTCTCTCTCTCTCTCTCTCTATCTCTCTCACTCTCTTTCTCTTTCTCTCTCCTTCAGTGCAGTCTCTGCTTGTTTCCCCATTCTGCCACCTGTCACCTCACTGGCTGTCTGCTGTTCATGTCACCACATAGGGACAGGACCCACCTTTCCAATGCCCACGTCTCTCTCTCTCTCTCTCTCTCTCTCTCTCTCTCTCTCTCTCTCTCTCTCTCTCTCTCTCTCACTCTGTCTGGCTCTTTGCAGCTCTCGCCCGCCCTCTTTGTGTCCCTGAAACTTTCCCACTATTCATGAATAATATTTGATGTTGGCTCAGGCTCCTGTAAAAGGACTTTTTGTACAGTTGCCATGGGAATGTCGAGCGCGGACAGCCGGGGGAGAACGGGAGGGTGGGATTACGGGCCCTCTGTGGGTGGGGTGGGGGGGAGAAAGGCACTTATACGAAGGAACTTAGATGGTTCAGCAGCGACAAACATACACTTTGAAGTGTTGTGTCGGCCATATTGTACACAACTCATGTTCCAAGCACTTTTTTGTAGCTGGCTCCATTTCTGTTGCTGCTTCCCCCCCCCCCCCCCTCCTCAACCTGCTCACTTCTAGCAACCTGCCGCTCATCCCTAGACTACCCCCCCTCCCCCCGGGCAGCCCCCTCAACCCCCGTCCATCTGTTGCCTCCCGCCCCCTTTCAGAACTTGAGAAGGGGTGCAGCCGGGCAATATTGCGCGTGGCAGAGAGAGAGAGCGAGAGAGAGAGCGAGAGAGAGAGAGAGAGAGAGGGCTGCAGTGACGAAGGCATGTAAAAATCATTTTTTTCCTCCCCAGGTTGACGATGCCATGCTCATGTTCGACAAGACCACCAACCGACACAGAGGTGAGATGCACTGGGACCCCATTCCCTCTCCCTCTTCCTCTCTCCCTCTCCCTGTCTTGCACCACTGTCTCTCTTTAAAGTACCCCCAGCCTGTCTGAACATCCTCCCCAGATTACTTTTGTATTGCAAGCATTTCCTGTGGAAATCTCTGCAAAGCAATTTTCAAATCATTTCTAGGGTTTTGTGGCAGGAAAAAAAATATAGGGTTTGTTTTAAAACTTTACAACTCTCGGATTGGCCCTTCCCTGTTTTAAGGGTAATATTAACGCAGCCCGGATGAAACCCTTGATACATTTGTGTAACTGGAAATTTCATGCAAGGTGGAACGACAATGAACTCTACATAATTAACGACCCGCAAATTCAGGCATTACTTGAGGACAAAAATGTAAGACGATTTAAAGGCGGTGTGCAAATCCCAAGGGATTAAGAGCCAATTGAAAATGTGGGATATAACTAGAGAACTATAAAACTACAGTTTTTTATATACTACCACTGGCATATATTTGGGAAATGTCCAGCATTACGACAGTTTTGGACAGAGATACACAATGCAGTTAAAAGCATATTCTGTACTGAATTAGCTCTGCATTTTTGCACATTTATTGATCTATTAGGCCTTCTGATAACTGCATTTAAAAAAGCTCTTCGCAGACGCTGTTTGCTTCCTGACCCCCCCTCCCACTATAAAGGAGCAGATAGACTTGCCTGTATTCAACTCTATAGAGACACACCTACCTTTAAACAAAAACTAGAGGAGGAAAGAGGAAAATTGCACATGTACATAATATTAGAATTCAGCTGTGTTAACCCCAGCTTTACCTCTGCTTTACTCAATTGACATACGTCTTATTGTAAATTAAATCCTGGTTATCCTTAAATAAAGATTACAATTAAGAAGTCGCCAAGTCCCCTCCTCAAACACATGCCCACTCCGATCCCCTCCTCCAGTTACTCCCCTGCCTGGTCCTCCATCGACCGGCCAGGCCTGTGCAGCCCTGCTGCGGACCTCCTTCCTGTGTGATGAGCCGGGCCGGTGGGGGGGAGGGGTGCGTAGAGGGTGGCTAGGCTAATTAGCCAGTCAGTTAATCAGGATCAGGATAAAGCCTCTCCATCCCCACCCTGGGTCTGATCGATCATGACAGCCTGCCAGCTTTGGCCCCAGGGCTTCTGGTTGGCAGGGGGTGGGGGGGGGGGGGTGGATGGCTTAAAGTTTTAGGTGGGAGCAAACCAGTTACTTGACTGTAATGGTTACCGATTGCTAAAGATAGGCTACCATCCTTACTGCAGCTACAGATAGCGATTAATATGCAATGTCAGGAACCATGCAGTATAACAGGTATCTCAGGGGTTCCTAACCTTTTCGACAAGAGGCTTTGAGTCGAGTCGTTGCAGCCAACCTAAAGTACTGTATTTACTGTCACCCTACAGTAACACAGTTACCAAAGAAAAGCCATACCATGGTTCCTTTAACCTAGGTACAATATGCACCCATAAATATTTAAGTAATGACCCATTTTATCAGAAAAATACCATTAACTTTGTTTTTATAACAAACTTTCCTTGGTGCAGATCAGCCGCAGTAGGCCTACCCACAGCCCACAGGTTGGGAATCTCTGAGCTAGCTAGTACTACAGAGTTTTAGCAACTAACCACTAGCTATAGTACTAAAGAGTGTTAGCAAACTTATATCCAACCGGTAGCTAGTACTACAGAGGGTTAGCAACCATATTTCCAACCGCTAGCTAGTACTACAGAGTGTTAGCAACTGTACAATCCAACCACTAGCTAGTACCACAGTTTGTTAGCAAGTGTACCGTATGACAGCTAGCCGGAGTTTAGCCATCCTTACATTAAAGGAACCCATCCCTTTACCAAGTGTTTAAACTCCAATGACCTCTGTGAGGTCACATGAAGTTGTTAAAACTTGTTGAAAGTCTGCTCATCGTGTATCTTCTTGTGCTCCCAACAATAGGGTTTGGCTTTGTGACGTTTGAGAATGAGGACGTGGTGGAGAAGGTGTGCGAGATCCACTTCCACGAGATCAACAGCAAAATGGTGGGTGAGCGTATTGATAGATCTCTGAGCTCCACTGTCAGGGACATAGTCGTGAGCTCACTCGCTGCTTCTCTCTGGTCTCCTCCCGCAGGTGGAGTGCAAGAAGGCTCAGCCCAAAGAGGTGATGTCCCCGACAGGCTCAGCCAGGGGGCGCTCCCGGGTGATGCCCTATGGAATGGACGCCTTCATGCTGGGCATTGGGATGCTGGGTAGGCAGATGTTGATGTCTCTGATGTTGAGGTCCCCTTCTACCCCTTTTACTCAAACCTGTAGAGGACTGATACGTCCAGTCCATCAGCACTCTGTTGTACAGCGGAGTGAGGAATAACAGCATTAATCTTTAACCGGGTTCCCACACTCATTTATTCACTTAAAAGTTCAGTCACCAGCTAAAAGTTGCACAATTGTCCGCAAAGGCATTGAGCAAGCTTGCAATGGCTTTTGAAGATATGCTTTGAGTCTTGAGTGGACGTTCTGTGACGAACATGAGATATCCGTCACAGAATGAAACACTCATCTACATTACTGAACATGTTTTTAGGCTATCATCGTAATCATTATTTTGAAGGTAGTAGCAACGTTCATGCTTATTCCAACCAAGAGTGGTAGAAGCATGTTAACTATCATGCCGCCACAATAAGGAATTACTGTTAAATCCACACGGTTGGTCCGTTCTGAATTAATTGAAGACGCGATGTGGTTCATGTTTCCTTAATCCATTGAAACTGAGATTAGATTAACACAGAATAAAAACCCTTCTTCATAACATCAGTGCGAACCAGAGAGAGGAATTGGCTTATTTAAAAAATAGAAAACGGCAAAGAAAAAATAACTCTAGTAACTATAGTCATTTATTAGTATAAGTGCCTGTAATGTCAAATAAAACTAACCAAATACGTCATGAAAAGAACGACGCAATCAAAGGAAAACTGAAAAATGTGTTGTTTGTTGCCACAGTGCAAGCCAAAATCCCAACTGAATCCCTGCTCTTCGGGGGATGAATAGGTGATTTGATGGTAAAACTGGGCAATCTGGGATATTGTTGAAGTTGACTGCTTGTACATCTAGGGTCGTAATGAACCTCACTTATGTTGGTTCATAGTTTGTTTATCATGCTACATGCTAGAGATAAGGATGGCCTTACAACTACGAAATATCAACCTTGGAAATCACAGAAAGGTTATGGACATTATTTGAAAAAAGCCCGGGAAAATGATAATCTGAAACGAGTGGGAACACTGTTTTTAGTCTAATCAATGAGGAAATGCTCTGTTTACTTTGCATTACATTTAGCAGACACTCTTGTTCAAAGCCACCTACAGGAAGTGTATACAACAATGAAAATCTAAGCCGAAGAGTGCACTAAGCCAAAGAGTGTTTTCTAGGAATGCAAAAGGGTTCAAAAAAATTCTTATGACAGGTATGCAAGCAAGACAGTTCTAGAACGTGCAAATAGCACAATGATCCATCCATAAAATGTCCCTAGTTTGTGTGGAGGTGGGAACATAGGCAGGGAAAAATAAGTCATATGCCTCTACTGCCATCTACCCTTCAATTTGCATATTACATCATTTATTTGATTCGCTCTCAGATGCAACTGCTTCTAGTTCTTATACCCTTCTCCTAATGTTTAATGTTCTAAAAACTGCAAATAATTAATAATGACATATCACATATGCATATATCCACTACACACCTATCAGATATCAGATCACCTATCAATTAATATAGTCATTGATTGTAGATGATACGTATATAATACGCCACCAACTAAATACGATTTAAGGAATCGAAGGAAGACTGATTGGACATCCTATTCTGATGTTTGACGCACGACTTGATAACACAGCTATTAAGTACCTGAATTACGTGGAGAGGGAATCCCCTTTTAGGGTGCACTCACACTAGGCCATCTGGCCGTGGCCGTTGGCCGTTTTCACACCTAACCGTGCTCAACTGGTCCCATTGTTTTCTGGCCTGCATTCACACTAGGCCAACTGGTCGTGGCCGTTGGCCGTCGCAACTGTGGCCTGGCCACGGTAGGCTCTTGTACATACGTCATCACGTCGTAACACGTCATCACCAGGCGTCCGCTGCAAGGACCATAATAAAGTCTGCCGCCAGTCAGAGTTTTAACAACAGTGGACAACAACACAGAGAACACAATTTGCACTTTGCTGAGTCTGTTGCTTATTTGGAGCCATTCTCAGAAAGAGCCCACTCTAGTTCACACTCACTAGTTGAACCGCTTGACGCCATGTTTACCGTTTAATGGGAAAGAAGGCTCGTCGCCTTTATTATGTCTATGGTCGTCGCATGGACTATACGTCATCCAGCTCAGGTTGCGTAGCCGTGCGCGTGTCGGCTCATTAGCATCTGTACCGTGGCGGCCCGTACCGTAGCAGCACACCTCTCCCAAGTGGCCAAGTTTGCCTGGCCTGGCCAGACTGGCCACACTCACACTGGCAGATTTGAGCACGGTTAGGTGTGAAAATGGCCATGGCCACGGCCAGATGGCCTAGTGTGAGTGCACCCTGTCCTAACAGCACATCAGGCAGGTGTTGTCACCCACCTGCATTACCCGTGTTAACAGATAGAGGGCAACGCTGTAACACCACATGATTCCTTTACCTTATTCAAACGTTGTTAATAAATGCCCCAATGGAGGGCATCTTGGTTGGGTTATTCTGCAGTTCTAGGGATGATCAAACAGCCATCAGGCTGAGCATGTGGTCATCGTTATGCACAGCTTGGATCCAACAACTGCTTATACTTCCCGAAGAGTAAATCCTTTTAATTTACTTATTCTTTATCATTTATTAACCCACATGTTATTGCAGAATAGTAACAGTGTCTCTTTCTTGGTCCTCACAGGGTACCCAGGGTTCCAGGCCGCCACCTACACCAGCCGAAGCTACGCTGGGATCACCCCGGGATACACCTACCAGTTCCCTGGTAATTTACGCCCCACTCTCCCGCAATCAGACCGAGTCTCCAGGGCAGAATTAACATTCAATCAGCCTTTATACCACAGATACTCTAGGGTCTATAGCATATAACTGCTTTTCTGATTACAGTTTAATGTAACAGAAAGCTGACAACATCCTAATTAACACCACAACTGCAAATTAACCACACGGAGATAACCATGGCAACCGGTCAAATTATTTTCTTTTATGCGATCATTCTGCTCGCGCATCCGCCGTGTTGATAAACAAATAATCCCCCTATAGCGTGGCTGCGGCCCACTTTAAAAATAAAATAAAAAAATCATTAATTAATCAAAAAAACGGTTACCCTAGTACACGAAAAAAAAGGGGTTGTGTAACCGTTTAAAAAAAATTGAAACCCTTCACACCCCTAGTTCAAGCAGGTGCAGAACGGATTAATAATCAATGAAGAAAGCTCTGATTCTTCCAGAGTACCTTCATTGTCAGGATTTGATCAGTAACATGAATAGCTATGGGTAGGAATGAAATCCTCTGTATTTCCTTTATGTCCAATCCATGGCCATCTAGAGTCTAGACTTTTTAACTTTGCTATTCCATGTGACAACAGAGCCAATTAATGGTGGAAAATATACTTTGAAAATAATTTACGTTTAGCATCCTCTTTTATCCACTTTTTCACATACATGTCAGGCTGATACAAACCAAAGCCTGCTACTTACGTTTTAAGTGCTGCACTCAAGTCAAAAGAAAAATGGAGACTTCAAAATAGCTATTGGAACCATAACCAGTTGTTGACATTTAACGTCTTTCCCTTTTTCAAGTAAAAAGTCAAAGAAAAGTGTATGTGAATGTGCAGCCCCCATGTGTGTGTGTGTGTGTCCGTCCTGAGCACATGCATGCGTCAAGGTCTCACCGCGCTCTTGTTGTTTCTGTTCCAGAGTTCCACTTAGAGCGGACCCCCCTGTTGACATCACCCCACCCCCCTGAGCTCACAGGTCAGTCCCTCACTCCTCTGGACTTGACAAGTAGCATATGGTCTGCATGCTCAAGAGCAGTACAGCAGCACGCCTGCTGCACTGACACCACTGATGGCAACGAATGGCATACAAATCAAAGATCTTCACTTTTTGTTTGATTGTTTACTTACGTTTGCTGGTCCCCTAGTGTTGGGAGGCAGGACAAGTGACAGGGCTGATGTCTACTGACTACTTTTGCATTAGATTGATTTTTGTTAGACATTTTAACGCCACTTTTCTGGGATGTGTATTTTTCGGTATGTGATTTAATTGGTTGACCCCGTCCTCCTCTGTTCCTCTGTATTGATCTTCCCTCTGTCCGTCTGTCTCTCCACAGCCATCCCCCTGACAGCCTACGGACCGATGGCGGCCGCTGCCGCAGCCTTGCGAGGTACGACGCCATGGCACTGTAATTCAACATCTATTCACTCTTTAGTCAGGCCTTAAGCAACTCACACATTCTTGCAGATTAGAGAGAGAAAACCCAAGACTGGAGAGTCATTGGTGACGGTGGTGTTGTTTTGATGTGATTAGGCTCCACCCCCTCTCGCTCAGCTGGGTTCTTAGGTACCAGCAGTCCCGGGCCCATGGCAGACCTCTATGGAGCCGCGAGCCAGGAATCCGCCGTCAGCAGTTACCTCAGCGCTGCCAGCCCCGCCCCAAACAGCGGATTCGGCCACGGCTTGGGGGTAAGACGCCCGGCGACAGGCCCGGTATATTTACATAATCGGATGAGCAGGATGAACAAAGTTCCGTTGTTCTGTTAATGCTCACGCTGTTATTCTCTCACTGCTTTACACTGCTAGAGGTTTGATTTTTACTTTACAGGGTAACATTAAGTGGGATTCAGAAATGAATTGCGGGAGAGTTTGACTCATTACCTATACTGTATCCTAGAAATGAATTGCGTGAGTTTGTTTCAGTACCAATACTGTAACCTAGAAATGATTGACGTGAGAGTTTGATTCATTACCAAAACTGTATCCTAGAAATTAATTGCATGAGAGTTTGATTCAATACCAATACTGTATTCACCGTTACTCATCTCTGCAGGGGCCTTTGATTGCTACAGCCTTCACCAATGGCTACCATTAGAGGAGCTGGAGGTAAGACTACCTTCTTGTTGTTTCATTATCATAATGCTTTGTTGTTTTTCAGATTAACAGAATAAGAAACACATAACCATAGTGATTGATGTGTGTGTGCATGTGTGTGTGTGTGTGTGTGTGTGTGTGTGTGTGTGTGTGTTTCTAGAGATGTAGACTAAGAGCTGGAAAGACTTCTACTTCATGGTGATCTGGCCGTCTCTGTCTGGTTTTTGACCTTGCAGTCATGACGACCTCCACGCTGAACAACCCCTCCCCCCCAATTATTCACCCCCCCCCCACCAATAATGGTCAGGCCCCCTTCTCTTCTTTCAGTTTTGACCTCTTGTGGTTAACTTTTCATCATGTTGGGTGGTTTAAAGTAATAATAATGATTAGTTCAATCAGAAGCAACATGTATTTTATTTTTTGGGGAAAAATGTTATGGTTAGAAATACGTGCAAACGCTTTATTTCT
The DNA here is from genome assembly GCF_902167405.1 of Gadus morhua. Taxonomy (NCBI): domain Eukaryota; kingdom Metazoa; phylum Chordata; class Actinopteri; order Gadiformes; family Gadidae; genus Gadus; species Gadus morhua. The sequence goes on from NC_044053.1 coordinate 22,305,519, forward strand.
AGCCTTTGTTAATTTCACTGTACTGTTTGTGTGTGTGTGTGGCAATTGTGCTCATTGTATGTGATTGGCCTGTGTTTAATTAGTTAGTTTGAGATTTTGTAAAGGAACAATGTTTGCGAGCGGTTTCACCCTGCGCTAAACATTTCAGTGGCTCTCTTCGCTTGCTGAATCATTGTACATTCATCATTAGTGCTCGAGAAATTTAACAAAAGATTTGAACTAAAACTATTTTTCGTAATTTTTCACAAAGGATTTTTTTAACACTTTGTTATGCTAACGATGATCAAACGATAATGCTTACTATAAGCGTAAAGCAAACCCGCTGACAGTCAAATTGTTTGTGTGCTGCACGATACTGTAAAATACTGTAAATACAACTCGGGAGTGGGGGGGGGGAGGGGGTCTGTGGATGCTAGTGTTATTTGTTTTGTTACCAGTTGAACGTTTTTTAGAACCTCAACAGACTGGCTACATATCATCTCACGGGGATTTGAAAACCATGTACAGATGTGAAGAAGAATGAAGGACCGACCTGCAGGAGCCGCTGTGAAGAGCTATCATGAAGCCCATTCTGACTGATTCCACCTGCAGACTGTTTGTATGTGTGTGTTTGTGTGGCCAGTGGACAGCTCTAAGTGATCATACTTTTTGTGTTGTTTACATTTTTTTTGTGCTATGTACCATTTTAGGAAGGATACTATTACTTTAAAGAAATTACATTTTTAACCAGATTTGAACTTTACATTAACATTGTGTGTCTACGGCATTTTGTGAGTAGATTTATTTTTCTTCAACGGTTCAGGTTGAAACTCTAACGCTGTCTCTAAACCAGTTGTTTAATGGTCACTCAACCTCTTGCCACTAGATGTCGCAAGACGACACTTATGACACTGACCGTTACACAGCTGATCCACTGGCTGACACAAGACTGTAGCAATACACACACAGAACTTTAATTTAACGAGCAAAGATTATTTGGTATGGAGCTAATAAGTTGTTGCACTGGCAGATTGTCTAAAATCTTGTTTTCCTCCTTTTTTCCTGAGTTCAAGAACAAAGCACTATTAGTCTATTAAAACACCAGGGTTTAGATTTTTAACAGTGTTTTCTTGTAATACTGCTGATGTCCCCTGGGGTAGTTCTTATCTTTGTTGATGTCTTCACTGAAAAAAATTACAATCCTTCACAACACTAACCTTTTTCTGTCTTTCTTTAAATAAATAAAAACACTTTTTAAGATTCCTAATAAATTATTTTAAAATATTATATGTATTTGTGTCATGTCTACTCATGGGAATTCTTATTCCTATGAGGGTTTTATTTTTTATGTTATTCATACTTACCCATTTGGTTTGGAAGTAAGCCACATTCACAGTTGTGACAATTCTATGGGCAGATGTAGTGGAATACATCATGAATTAATACCTTTTATTGATCATGTGATTGCCAATGTCAGGGCGGCATTGGCTCAGGAGCAGAGTAGAGCGGGTTCCGCCTAGCTGAGTTCCGAGCTGTCCCTGACCGCTCCTGACGAGCTGGGTGTCTCCTTGCATGGGTTTCACCGCCGTTGGTGTATGAATGGGTGATTGTCAGGCAATAATCGGAAATTATTCTCTGAAATCAAAGCCTCGATGCTCTATCTATCGAATCAGCAACACAGAACACTGGCTTGTGTCTTTTCCAACACTGTCCCAGCACAGCTATAACAAGGGGAACTATGAGGGCTCAGAGCAGCAGGGAGGGCCTCCATACATGGGCATCACCTCAGGGGTCATTGCCCTGGGGACCATCGCCGTCTACTCTAGTGAACTTCCCTACAGCTAGAGCGCGACACCTGTCCTTGTGATCAAATGCCGGTGTTCCTTTGTTTCCTCCAGAGAACATGAAAAATAAGAATTTGAAGAATAAAACTCAATGAAGATTTCAAAAGTAAATTATTATAATTATTTTGTTAATAGTGGAAACTTTATCTTTTCAATTTAAAAAATATGTCCTTTTGTTAAATACAGAAGCACATTACTGCCACTACAGCTAAATTAAAACGGATCAGTATCATGTTATAACGGGAAAAGTTGATCTTTATCACAAGATGTTTTTACGTTATACTAAGGTATTCTCACGTTAATACAATATACAATCCTATCACATAATAACAATATACTATTTATCACGTTACAAACCTGATAACATATACTGTTATAACATGAAACGTTGATTTGTCTTTTTTCTGGAGTGCCCGCTTCCATAGTTTAAAGTCCTCTGATTCCTTCTCACTGATCTGACCTAACTGTCTTTGAACAATGCTAGCTTGCTCTTCTGTGCCGCCTCTACGTAGTAGTAGTAGTAATACTACTACTAGTAGTAATACTACTACTACTACTGTAGTGACTACGATGTCCATTGTTTCTCATTTGAACAAATATTCAAAAGTCAAGATTAATGTTGAAAAATGGAAACAAGACTGGTGAAGACTGTTACTAATACTACTACAACAACTCCAACTCCTCCTACTACTCCTACTCCACTGATATTAGAAATCTCTCAATACTGAATCAACTCAGCTGTTTTACTGAATCAATGCTCCAAATTATTTAACAGGACCGATAACTCTTCAAAGTTGTTTTCAAACACAAAGAATGGAAACTATGCTTTATCATAGCAGTAATCACTCCGTGACACAGCCGTGTAAACTTTTGAATTGGAGGTCAAACCAGAGCCTAGCTGAGAGGGTCGTAGTCCTCACCAAAATAGGTGTGTCATAGTCCTCAATAAGCACGAGATGTGTACATGTACATTAATTTCTAATGCCACTGCATCCCTAACACGCCCAAAGCTTTCTTTATGGGCTCTCCCTTTACCCCCAGTTCTGTAGACCTCTTGACTGGATGGCCGAATCCAGGGGGCAAGTGGATTTTAATGATCGGCTTCAATGCTTTTTTCCTTCTTAAAGGTCTCATGGCATGCTACTTTATGAATGGTTTAATATAGATATTAGTGGGCTGTGTGACGATATTATGAATCTCAAACGACTTCATTGGGTTCTTCGACGTCTCTGGTTCTTCCACGTTCACATCATCTGAAGTAGACTGAAACACGACATGGAGGAGAAAGGGGTTGTTGCCCGCGATTGTTGACCGCGATTGTCTCCCGTCGGAGCCTTGCTGTCGAGGGCAGTCGGCAGTCGCCTCGGCAGTCGGCAAGATGCAGCGCTTAGGCACCACCAGGCGGTGGTCCCTCGGCAGCGGGAAGAGGGGCTCAGCGGGAGACAATCGCGGGCAACAAACCCTTTCTCCTCCATGTCTTGGTTCATGTACTTCAGGGAGACAAAGCAAAGTTCCTTTCCCCCAATTCCTTCTCAACCATGTCTGAGATAACCCCCACTACTAGTCTCGTTCTGGAAATACCAGAGACGAGAGTCCGACGTGTTATGCACCATAACACCAACAGCAGCAGAACGGGTTATCCAACTAACAAAGAAGTGTACAACAATTGCGTTACAGTCCTGGAGCTCTATATCTAAATAATATCATATAATACATATCATATAATACATATTATCATGACCAAAAGCTGTGTGCGTCTCCAGACGATATTTCGAATCACAAACGACTGCGGCGGGTTCTCCGCGACTCTGGTTCTTCCACTTCCACATCAATCTGAAGTAGACTGAATCGCCCACTGCTTGCTGTCGGCTGCCTGCTGCCGGCTGCCCGCTGCCTGCTGCCCGCTGCCGGGCGGTGGTGCTTCGCGGCGGTGGTGCCTCGCAGCAGCGGGCGGCAGGCTGCGGGGCTCAACGATGGCTGAGATAACCCCAACTACAGACTTGTTGTGGAAATACCAGAGACGTCAAAGAACCAACGTGATATGCGCCATAACACCAACAGCAGAACGGTTATCCAAATAACAAAGAAGTATACAACGCTTGCGTTACAGTTTGTGTAATCACACACACACACACACACACACACGTATGTGACACTCGCACGGCCGTAGGACATTGCCGGGCCAAATTCTCTGGGCTGGAAAGGCAGAGGAAGGGGATGTGTCATCTCCCTTTAGGACGACATACGGGGAAAATTCCAAAACGGCACGTCTGAGTTTCGTTTTTTCAAAGGCGGAGCAGAATGCCTAGTGCTCATTTTACACCCAATGAAATTTCTAGCTACTGGGGAGCATAGGTAGGCTAGGGGAACTCATTAATGTTAGAGAACCTCAGAATGTGACATTTTCATGCCATGGGATCTTTAGGGCCTATCCTTATTTTTGCATGATCTTTATTAAATATTTCTCTTTATTAAAAAGAGTAAGGTTTTTGAGACATCCAGATATTAAAGCGCAGACATTGTGAATGTGATCTGCAGACAGAAACAAAATGGAAACTCACAATGTGAGATCTGGATGGTCTCACAGAGATAACAGAATGAATGACTAACCCATAACGGTGCAATTGTATCAGATTATTTATTTATTTAGTTGGGAAAGCTGACTGTTTGGTATATTTAAAATAACACACTTAAATTAATCTCCGAAAGGAAATTCTGTCTGCAACTTTTACCCATATTTCCAACAATAGGTTGTGTTGATCCCAGTTGATAATTGAATGAAAAGCTCCTCAAATAATTAATTAAAATAATCACCTACAACACACACTTTACACACACACACACACACACGTTTGTTTTTGATCAATCGAGCGAGAGAGAATTTCGGATTGTTTTTGCTTGTTGTTACCATGTTAAATCTATGAAAATACTGCATGTATTGCCTGCAAAAAAATTACTTGAGGAAGAAAACAAATATGCTCATTATTAAAAAGGAATTAATCCTATTCATAACAGGGCTGGTTAGCCACAGCCAAAAATCTGGAGGTCCTCTTCATATTGATTCAGTTCAGAGTCCATGCAGCCAGTAGGACCACAATCTGGCAACAGCTCAAGAACAGCATCCAAGTCCAGAGGAAAACGGTACCTAGAAAACATCAAACACCCCACATCACAGAGGCCCAATACCACTTCTGCGTCCACGGAGAACCACGTTGCTACTCAGAAGACTGCCCCTTGTGCCAGTCGAGGATCTATGAGGATCTGTGTGTTTGTAGACAAACTACCGTCTTGTTGGGATGCTGCTGGCACGGGTTTGGAATAAGCATCTTTAGAAATCGAGAGGGCGTTATTAAAGGTGTATTCTTTTCCCATGGACGGAGCTACTTTAAACAAGCAAGTCAATGGAAGCGGTTAACGAGAGCATATGCTCCCCCAATTGGAGCACAGCAGATATGTATCTCTTTGAATGTACAAACACGTGACTTCTGGAGAATTATATTGCAAGCATTTCACAATCAAACCAGGACAGTAAATAGGACTACATTTGGATATGGGGGGGGGGCACACATTCAATTTGTGTGACGTCAATTAGGCCGTGCAGTCCTCACAGATGCTTGAAGCATAAATTGCTCATCACAATGTGTTTCCTGTGTAAAATATATGTTATCAGGGGGCCTTCCTTGGTGTATTTCTAGGCTTTTTTATGCACTCTGGCACCTTATAAACATTAAAAGTACATGTCTTATTCATTTATAAAACGTGTGAAACTCAAATTTACTGAATTACTTTCCAGATTAAGTTTATCCAAATATAAGAAGTTGTAAGTAATTAGCTTTAATTACTTTAACGCATAATCAGAATGACTGATAAATATCCCCGGTGCAAAGTTTATATTAATCTTTATTGATTTGTATTATTTTGGACATTCGGGGCTGAAGCCTAACGATAAGGCTGCAGGTTACAGAAACATCAAATGTTCACAACTAAGTATGTTCTGGGCCCTGAAAACATTGGCCGGAGAGGGGAGACTGACCTGACGTTGTCATAGGAGAGGAGCTCTGAGCCACGGGAGCCCTGCACTATGAAATGGGCGTCCTTATGAAGCTCCACCCAGCTGCAGGTGGCCTTCTTCACCAGGGCCACCTCAACGCCTGGCCTAACACCCTCAAACGCTACCCACACACGAGCACACGCACGCACGCATACACCCACACCCACACGCACACGCACACGCACACCCACACCCACACCCACACACACACATGCAAGTCTTTAGTTTGTGAGCAAAGTCCAGCTACGATGGAGTAAATGGACATTAAATCTCACCTTGGTCCTTTTGTTTCAGGACTAGGACTACGATGGCCGTGTAGGTCATAAAGTCCCCTTCAGCCACTGCAGACTTAATCTTTACCTTGTACGCTGGAGAAGGAAACAATCTATTAGCAATGCGTCTGTCTGTCTGCTTCTGTCTGTCTCTCTGCCTCTCTGTATGGCTGTCTCCCTTACCATATTGTATATGATCATAGCAGGTCTCCAGGATGCGTTCTTCTGCTGTAAGGGCGGTGCTGTTTCCTCTATATGTGGCGCAAGCGGCTGGGATAAAACACACGTTCATTCTCAACAAACATTTACGATTTTTCGGTTGTTTATTTGTTGATCCACCCGATTTAACAGCTGAGGCCTAAGAGCTCCATGACAGTACCTTTCATGCACTGACACTCCTTCCCAAAACACAGTCGCTGTAGATCCTCCTCAGCAAACGAAAATTGTTTTTCACACACACTGCCTGTAAGATAAGGCAAACAGACCAGGGGGTTTAATAGCACTGCATTGGCAGACCCTTGGGGTCTAAATGGATGTTGCTATGGATTTCATGGAGCATGGAGAGATTGGCACATATATTTTCTTTCTAGTATCAATCTATCCCTCTCTATCATGATAAAATAAAAAAGACCCCCCCTCTTCATCATACCCCATCACATTTCCTTTGCAAAAAAAATAAAAAACGTCTGTTTTTATATTGTCCTATCTTGACATCGACCTGTGCGGTGATGTCTTGACCTGACATCACAGGACCAATTCGCAAATGCGTGTATGCTAGTCTGCAACCTCCCAGTTCCTTTTTTGTTTTCCAAAGGCGGTTATCAACGGATGTAGACCAAAAGGCCTCTAGACACAAAAGGATAGACCTACAGCCAATCAGAGCAATGGAAGGTGTGACTTATCAGTGGCAGCCATCTTGGTTTGTTTATGAAAATCCTCAACGACGCTCAAATAGAGCACTCCTCTGTACAGTTATCGTATTAAACCCGCACTTCAAATAAACCGTTGTGATTGGCTCAACCCTGTCCAGGTCTGCTGGAAATCTGGACGGAAGGGAACCCAAATGCATATGCCAGAGCAAATGAATAATGAGCTCACAGATTTGTCTTCTGTTAGTAGTCTTATCTCAGAAGGCCAAAATAAATCACTGTAGGGGTTCATAGTAATACCAGGTGTTTACCTTGAACCTCGCTCTCAAACACTCTGAAGATGGACTTTGCCGCTGCCACCACGTTAAACTCTGCACGGACCCGGAACCCTATACACCGGAAGATATCAGACGGTACCTAAAGATGAAAAGACAGGACCATATCAGAACCTAGCAACCAGAGATTGGAATACATCAGAAATTAGCAGGACATCAGCACCTAGCAACCAGAAGAATACAAAAAGTAGGCCATCAATGGCAACTCAACACACATATCAATACCATGGCACTCCCTTCCATATTGTAAAATGTTTAGCTTTTTATAGTGGCTTGCATACTGGAACACAACAAACACCCAAAAACATGAATATTGAATGTTTACCGACGCTGATTTGACATGTTCTCCAACAAGAACCCGACAAGCATGCATGTGCATAAGGTCTTCTTTTTTAACTTTCTTTCCTGCATCAACTTTCTATAAATCCTGTTTGGGGGCATTTATTTCATTTAGAGTAAACCTCGGTGTGATCATTTTAATATTGCTCATTTATTATGTGAGGAGTGGTTAAATTGCTACATGTTTGAAAAGGCTTTTGTGTGCGTGTCTGTATTTATGTATATATATATATATATATATGGACTTACATATTCCATCTCGATGATGACCACGTTTCCTCTCATTTTATAACTCAAGATGGCAGGAATATCACCGTTCTTAAACTGAACACATGGAGAAAGAAAGAGTCAGGATGGTTTACTGGAAGCCAGATGAAAGCCAGAGTGTGGATGCCTGTGTTTGTATGTGTGCGTTGTGTGTGCGTGTGTGTGTATGTATGTACTGGTTCGAGTTCATTAAGGTTTGGTTGAACTCCTGTTGGAAGATGAATCTCCAACACAGTCAGGCCCGACTCTGGCTCAACCTCGTTTGGTGGGGGCCTGTATCTGTGGACGGAAAAAAGGGTCACATCCTGGCCTCATTGTGTTGAATTAAATCAACATCATATTCAGCGGTTAAGCTTTCATTATGTCACATTTTAAGCCGTGATGTATTTCATCGCCTTGGAAATGCAGCATTTTCATGGTTAAAATTAGCTTTTCACCACTGTAACACTGCATTTTACACAGTTTTGGTTCAAACATAATGTAGTAAATAAAGTGTCAAATACAAAATTGTTGTGACAGTCTCATGAATTCCTCTGCTTTCGCAGTCAGTAATATTGAACCCTCTTCACCGATAGGATGATAACCTAAGTCAGACCACACCAGTCCATTACAGATCTTTCTTTTGTTTGCCTCTGGGAATAAACTCCACTTTTTTTCTCCCTTAAAGTTCTCAGAAAGTAGTATGTAGATCCATATGTCTGCCATCTATGACTGTGTTTGATGTGAATTTAATTTGTGTGATTGCAGGTCTACATCTATTCTTCTTGGTGTTATAATATTATGTAAGAGGATGTCCGTTCCCTACTCCATCGTGGAGCGTTTACTTGACACAGATTCACCGAGATTGGCGACATATTGCAGCCGGGCTACGAGCCAGAGAGGATCTGCGATCGACGAAAGGGACAGGTACTGTGTCTCAATAAATATATTTTTCGCAGACTTCTTAATGGCTGTTGAGGTATAAACAGGCCATTATTTCGCTGTGGCCGGGGATCTTTGAATGGCCAGGGGTGTAATTTGCTATGGGATTGTGGAGTTTGAGTGTTTAAAGGGCTTACTTGACACAGGCTGTTAGGGAATGATACCGGGTTCTGGTACCTTAGAGAGCAAGGATAACAATTTAACATTACAATTTAGAATTAATAAATATATTATATTAGCAGAGGGATACATAAAGGCAGCCAAGATGGCAGAATACTCACTTTTTTTGGTTAGTTCTATATTGAAGTCAAAGTTACATTCCTTAAGGGATACCGTGGTCTGGTAATATACGGTTTTGAGCTGAAACAGAATGTGAATGAGTGATTGAGTAAAGGGGTCAGGGAGGGAGTGACTGAATAAGTGATTGAGGGACCGGACGAACCTCGACATGAGAGACACCGTTCCCATATCCTGTTGACACCGTGATGTCACCGTAGGTATGCACCTTGGAGGAAATTATAACGGTTAGCCTTCAGCCTAGCAGCCATTACCATGAGATGACTTCACATCGACTACGCTTCTCCACTGGATGTACTCTGATTCGTGTACATTGACCACTTAGCTCCCGACATACTTAATGAAATTGAAATCAGCGTATCAGCATCAGCTGATGAAACTAGCACTCTTGTCAGTCAACAATAGTCGCTGCAATGTGTGGGCTTGTCTGATAATGACAAATTGGTTGTGGGAGGAGATGCAATCGAGAATGTGGTATTGTTGACCAATCGGAGCCAGTGGTTTATCGGGGTGGGTGAAATGGGGGGGGGGGGGGGGGGGGTTGCGTGGATATTTGACTCGGTCAGTTGAGCACCCTGCAAACAATGCGGTGATCCAAGCCCAGCGCGGTGGCTCGATTAGGCAGCAAACCTGCAATTTTGTGACTGTGAACATCCCGATTTTTATTTCATTTTAAGTATATCAGGGGCCTTTGACCTACTAGTCTACAGCGATGTATTACGGGCACCTGTACGGGCGGGACCATGGGTAGGTTTTCCCTGAGTTTTACGAGAGCCTTAATGTCCTTCCCCGAGACAACGATGTCCTGGTTGAGTTCGGACCGGGTTAACTTCAGGCTGTACTCCGTAATGGCTTCCAGGGTTAACACCATGTCCTGGGGCCCACAGAGAGAAGGACAGGATGGGCAGGTAGTCAGACAGGATCAGAGAGAAGCAAAGACATTGACAGAAAGCATTGAAAAGGCGAGAGAAAAAACGCACGCCAAAAGATAAAAAAGTACATAGAGTAATAAATCAACCCATTGAGACACCATATTATAAAACAAAGAGACCCATAGTTGGACAGACAGTTGGACATGCAGGCAGGGTGGAGGATGAGCTGAAGCCAAAGAATGGCAGATAGGCCAAGGACCCCTCCATTTTTTATTACTCTGTGTACCTCGGTGGAATAAAAGCCTCCTCCATAGTGCTGGTCCTGGGTCAGCCAGTTGACGATGGGCTTGACGTAGTATAACCTCCCCTTGAAGTGAAGATCGGTTCAAGTTTAGTGTTGATTAGATGAGATGTTAACAGGAAGTGAGTGCTCTGTTCCTGAGACGTGGCCCCTTGAAGGTCAAATGTACCTTGAACACAGAGGTGAGCATGACATAGGCGGTGGTCGCCACCATCAGGCCACTTGATTGGTCAGGCTGCTGCCACTCAGCCACATTGGATTCCTGCCAATATCTCAGTTCCATGGTACCCACTGCACACACACACACACACACACACACACACACACACACACACACACACACACACACACACACACACACACACAGGGTTCATTGAAGGGTACATTAGCTGTCATAGCATACAGAGGCAATCCTGGTCACACACAGTCACAGAACGTTCCACACACACACACACACACACACACACACACACACACACACACACACACACACACACACACACACACACACACACACACACACACACACAACCACACACACACACACACACACACACACACACACACACACACACACACACTACCTTTCTGTCGGGCCAGACCCTCGAGGTTCTCGAACAGCGTCGTGGCCATTTCATTGTCGATGTTATGATATGTGAGGGCATAAGTTGCAACTGCACGCACATACAAACTCTTCACATCCATGACATGCTGGGAAATGTAGAGTACAGCTTGCGTCATAGCGTCACGCTGGGACTGAAGATAATCAAAAGGAGGAGAAGAAAATGAATGGAAGAAAATGTGCTTTTCCAATGGGGAAAAGAGAAGAAAGGAGCAGTGTGGGTGGAGGGGGGGATCTCACTTGTTGCTGCAAAGCCGAGTGTTTAATTTGTGTGGCCCTCTTCAAGCTGATCAGCACAAAGGATGTCAAGTAGACAGAGTGTTCCTCGGGATCTGCCGTCTGCAACCAGAGCACAGCTGTCAGCGCCCCGGGAGAAGTTCCACACAGTCATAGACAAGCGCTTGGTGACTGTGTGTGACCAGATTGGCCTCTGTGTGCTCTGTGTGCTCTCTGTGTGTGTGTGTGTGTGTGTGTGTGTGTGTGTGTGTGTGTGTGTGCGTGTGTGCGTGCGTGCGTGCGTGCGTGCGTGCGTGCGTGCGTGCGTGCGTGCGTGCGTGCGTGCGTGTGTGTGTTTTGAACTACTGTCCTCAGGGCTGTAAAGCACATATGTTTTACCATCCGTCTCATTAATAACATAATAATGTCAAAACAATAATAAGAACACGTTTTTATATAGCATATATTTTAGACTCCATTTTCCACTCCCTATGCAAGCCCTGTTTCACTTTACCTCAGGCCTTAGTGTAAATGGATCCTTCTTCACTCTCTGTACTTTCTGTTGTGGAACAAATAAATCCTATACTCTAGGCTGCACCTTACTCATCTCCTCTAAGCTGCACCTTACTCATCTCCTCTAGGCTGCACCTTATTCATCCCCTTGCCACCTCAAGGCAGCACCTTACTCATCACCTCTAGGCTGCACCTTATTCATCCCCTGGCCACCTCTAGGCAGCACCTTACTCATCACCTCTAGGCTGCCAATACTGATCTCCTCTAGGCTGCACCTTACTCATTTCCTCTAGGCTGCACCTTACTCAACTCCTCTAGGCTGCACCTTACTCATCTCCTCTAGGCTGCACCTTACTCATCTCCTCTAGGCTGCACCTTACTCATCTCCTCTAGGCTGCACCTTACTCATCTCCTCTAGGCTGCACTTTACTCATCTCCTCTAGGCTGCACCTTACTCCTCTCCTCTAGGCTGCACCTTAATCATCCCCTGGCCACCTCTAGGCAGCACCTTACTCATACCTCTCTTCATAGACATTAATAAAATGTAACATGATATATTGTATCTAAAACCCATCTGTTTACATGAAGAACACAGCACACATAACAGGTTATAAAGGGAAATACAGATCTGTGCTGGATGTATTGCGGATGTTCATAGTGTCTTATCAATGATGTCTGTGTTCTGAAAGCGAACACTCAACAAAAAAAACTCAAAAAAAACTTTTCAAACATATTTTAAACATATCTTGATTATGACTTTGACCTATTTGTCATGGACCACTACAACGTTAGCAATTTTAGATCACATTGATTAATCTGAGATCACTATAGATGCAAGTAAGAAAGAGTAGGATTAGCTGCTATCAACACGTTTAGCCATGCATTTGTTTGAAATGCAATCTTAACAATGCATAAACCATGTTCTGCTACTGGCTGCAATAACAGAGCCAAAATTTAAAGTGACAATAGCTGCGTTTCCATCCCCCTGCTTTTATGCGAATTTTGAAGTATCTAATCAGTAAACGGTGATGGAAACACCAATATTTGCATAAAAGTCCTCTAATTCGCAAAAAAGTTTTTCCGCCCGCTTGAGGTGATTGTTGACTTATGCGAAAGAGAGTAAATGCGCAAAATGGAGATGGAATCACACTTTTCGAAACAGCTGTGACCTTGCGAACATTGAACAAACGGGACTGACAACGTCTTTCCGATTTCCGCAAAACGACCGGCCATAGCAACCCCGCCGACATCAACTTGTAGCGTCAATATCTATTTTTGAAGGAGACTTATTATGGTGTTTTCCCAACAATTAAACAAGGAAAAAAAATCTCACCTTCCGCTATTCCCCTCGGTTTCAGTCCCTTCAGAATGCGCTGTTTCTGGTGTCTGTAGCTTTATTGCGAATGAGCTGCTGCCCATTGACCAATGAGCTGTCAGACTGAACCACAGCATGGAGGAGAAGGGATTGTTGCCGTTTGCGGACTCCTGGAGCTCTATATCTATGTCATATAATATAATATAATAAAAATTATATTATACATGGGTATTTATCTAATATTATATCTAATATCACGGCCAAAAGCTATTGCCTCGGATGATATTATGAATCATAAAGACGGCGTCTGACGTCTCTTGCACTTCCACAACAAGTAAGGACTCATAGTGAGGGATATCTCGGCCATGGTTGAGAGGAATTGGAGGAAAGGAACTTAGGCGTTGACTCTCTGAAGTCCATGAACCTTGACATTGAGGAGGAAGGGATTGCACTCCGGGAGCTGAGCTGCCGGACTTGCCGCCGAGCTCCCCGTGCCGGAGCTGCCGGACTGCCGCCGAGACCTACCCCCTCCGGAACTGCCAGCTTCGGCGGCAGTTCAGCTCCCAGAGTACACCCGCCGGAGCAGCCGGAAAGCTTCGGCCGCAGTGCAGCTCCCGGAGTACACTGCCGGAGCTGCTGGACTGCCGCCGTCGAAGCTTCGGCGGCAGTCCGGCGGGGGTAGCTCGGCGGCAGTCCTGCAGCTCAGCTCCTGGAGCACAATCCCTTTCTCCTCCTCCAGACTGCCGCCGAAGCTTTGGCAGCAGTCCGGCAGAGAAAGAGATTGTACTCCCGGAGCTTAGCTGCAGGGCTGCCGCCGAGTTCCCCCCGCCGGAGCTGCTCGTCCGCTGGTCCACAAAATCTTAGCTATGCTCTGATTGGAGGGGAGTGGGGAAGTGGGAGGTAATATTTAACTGTGCCCCCTTCCTACGTAGGAGGGGGCGCCGAAACTGACTCGCTCGTTTGGGAACTGTAGGCGGGGTACTTTCAGAAATGCTTATCTTCCTCAAAAAATCCTGTACGGACTTCAAAGTTTGTATGCGTGTGGGAGCACCAGAGATCCAAAACAACAACCCAAATCCCAGGAAAAGTGTTGTTTTCATAATATGTCTCCTTTAAGCGTTTGTATATCCTTTAAAGGCTCACTATGCAGGATCGGCCATTTCTTCACTGATTTCTCGGTTTGCGCTCGCACTTCTCTCTAGACAGCTCACCCTTCAGCTTCATGGTAGAAATTTTGCAACACTGTCGTTACTTCTCGTTGACGACCCTTCCCCATCTTTCCATGTGCAAGAAGCAGGTGAATGTGTGGAGCCATGTCCGAGGTTGGTGTTCATAAAGAGTAGACAAGGTCAAATATTTTGAAATGGTGTATTTGTGTTACAACCCATCCTTTTTTATAGTTGACGGGGAGATGTTATATCCTAGATTAGATTTGTATTATCTTTGGTTGTTGAACAGAACGATCAGTGTAAGAGTGTTGGCCAACATAATACATAACGATAGCATGAACAATTTGCGCAGCAATCATACATTTATGTAACTGCTCAAGTACGTCACTTGTGTACGGAATTACAGGGAGATGGATTCAGACATCAAGAGGGTATGCTGTCGCCAGTCCCCACAGGAGAGTTGTAGTCATAGCCAGATGCTATGTCTGGAAGATTAGGGACACATTTATGTTACGTGTAAATGTTTGCAACTAAACATTGTAAATAATTAGTGCTGTCAGTTAAACGCGTTATTAACGGCGTTAACGCAAACCAATTTTAACGGGGTTAAATTTTTTATTATATATATATATATATATATATATATATATATACACAGGTGCTGGTCATATTATTAGAATATCATGAAAAAGTTGATTTATTTCATTAATTCAATTTAGAAAGTCAAACCTGTAGAATGTATACATTCATTCCAAACAGACTGATACATTATAAGTGTTTTTTGCCAAAAAGAATATGATTATAGCTGACAACCAATGAATACCCTAAATTCAACATCTCAGAAAATTAGAATATGGTGAAAAGGTCAGATATTGAAGACACCTGGTGCCACACTCTAATTAGCTAACTAACTCAAAACACCTGGAAAAGCCTTTAAATGGTCTCTCGTTTTGATTCTGTATGACACACAATCATGGGGAAGACTGCTGACTTGACAACTGTCCAAAAGATGACCATTGATACTTTAAAGAAGGAGGGCAAGACACAAAAGGTCATTGCCAAAGAGGTTGGATGTTCCCAGAGCTCTGTGTCCAAGCACATTAATAGAGAGGCGAAGGGAAGAAAAAGATGTGGTAGAAAAGAGTGTACAAGCAAGAGGGATAAACGCGCCCTGGAGAGGATTGTCAAACAAAACCGATTCAAAAATGTGGGGGAGATCCACAAAGAGTGGACTGTAGCTGGAGTGAGTGCTTCAAGAAGCACCACACACCGACGTATGCAAGATATGGGCTTCAGCTGTCGCATTCCTCGTGTAAAGCCACTCTTGAATAAGAGACAACGTCAAAAGCGTCTCGCCTGGGCTCAAGACAAAAAGGACTGGACTGCTGCTGAGTGGTCCAAAGTTATGTTTTCAGATGAAAGTAAATTTTGTATCTCCTTTGGAAATCAAGGTCCCAGAGTCTGGAGGAAGACAGGAGAGGCACAGAATCCACGTTGCCTGAAGTCCAGTGTAAAATTTCCACAGTCAGTAATGGTCTGGGGTGCCATGTCATCTGCTGCTGTTGGTCCACTGTGTTTCCTGAGGTCCAGGGTCAATGCAGCAGTCTACCAGGAAGTTTTAGAACACTTTATGCTGCCTGCCGCGGACCAATTTTATGGAGGTGACGATTTCATTTTCCAACATGACTTGGCACCTGCACACAGTGCCAAATCTACCAGTACCTGGTTTAAGGACCATGGTATCCCTCTTCTTGATTGGCCTGCAAACTCACCTGACCTTAACCCCATAGAAAACCTATGGGGTATTGTGAAGCGGAAGATGCGAGATGCCAGACCCAACAATGCTGAAGAGCTGAAGGCCACTATTAAAGCAACCTGGGCTCTCATAACACCTGAGGAGTGCAACAGACTGGTCGACTCCATGCCACGCCGTATTGCTGCAGCAATTCAGGCAAAAGGAGCTGCAACTAAGTATTGATTGCCATACATGCTGAAACTTTCCATGTTCATACTTTTCAGTTGGCCCACATTTCTAAAAAATCATTTTTTGTACTAGTCGTAACTAATATTCTAATTTTCTGAGATACTGAATTTGGGATTTTCAGTAATTGTCAGTACTAATCATCCAAATTAAAAGAAATAAACATTTCAAATATATCACTCTGTGTGTAATGAATTGATATAATATGTAAGTTTCACGTTCTGAATATAATTACTGAAATAAATCAACTTTTTCATGATATTCTAATAATTTGACCAGCACCTGTATATATATATATATTTTTTTTTTCTTTGGCTCAAAACAAAGAAGCAGTAGCCTGACTGCTATGTTCAAGGCAGTATGTTTGTATGTTCATCGTTTAATTGCACTATAGGCTTTTTTTTTGTATCGTCCTGTTTTGATCAGTATATGCCAATGTTGTTATCAATAAAAAAAAATTTGCACAAGGCAAGCCGATGCACTTCTCCATGTTGATAAGAGCCTTAAAATGAGAACAATTAAAGGGACAAAGAAATCAAGGGATATTTAGCATAAAAAAAAGATTTGAAAAAAAGAGTTAACTATGACATTAATGCGATAAATCGCGATCAAATATTTAAATCGCTTGACAGCACTATAAATAATATATTGTATTGTATATGGTTTTAAATGGTTGCCCTTTTTTTATATAACAGATGCGCGCATCATCTTTCATTTGTTCAATAATACACACTTTTTAGTTAGAGAAATATTTATTTTGGATATTGAAAAAAAAGCAAGTCACAGTTCATCATGGTTTGTTTTTTGCATTACGGCTATTGTGAAGCATCTTCTTGAGGGTTCTCTGGATTTCCTCATGACATTTGTACCTGCACAAGTTCGGATGTGGGTGGTGGCTGTACCGGGGCAAGCAGGCCGAGCCGTCTTGGGTCATCAAGCCTCGTAACGATAACTCATAACAATGCTGTTTGCCAACGCTTGTAACTAAGAAAAAATACAAAGCAATCTGTTTACAAACATGTTTAAAAGCGGGGAACTACACCAAAGGTATAACATGGCTAAAGCTATAATGGAGGTTCACATCTCTTTGCATTATATGGCCAGCTGGACATATCAAATGATATAGGCTACACTCTTAGAAAAATCTGAGGCATTCGAATAGCGGTCTACGATCTAAATAAACAAGAACATGGATTTGGGGATTTAGCCTGTATCTGGGGGACGAGACAGAAAAACAGCAACACAACCATGGAAACAAACGGGTTTGGTAGCTGGTACGCTAACACCCCAGCAAGCTAGAAACATGCAGGGCTCACAACCAAACGGGCGAGCAAACACATTTTTACAGAGGCTATCAACATCAAGAAAGCCACAATACAAAGTACATCCAAGGGTACTTACAATTTCAAGAGCAACACGGCCAAGTCGGCAACGGATTTGCAGTCTTCTTTTTCTTTCAGTTCGCGCTGTTCCTGAGAAGCTCACCCAATGTTTACTCGTCTCTGGCCTCTCTGTCAGTCTCCCTTTTCTCTTCTTCTGTTCCTCCGACATTGGGTTTCTCTGTCTCTTTTTAGTCGGCTGATCCATAGGGGTGGGAATATCTTGGCACCTCACGTTTCGATTCCGATTATGAGTTCAACGATTCGATTCTGAAGCGATTATCGATGAACTCAATGCATCTCGATGCAACCATTTTTTTAATGTACATTTCCATGCGTGGTTTTCAAAAATATATATATACATCTGGGTTTGCTACTCAGAGTTTGCTAATCACTTCTTACTTTTGTGATGATCATTAAAGACATAAACAGATGAATCAACTCATCTAATATTTCATAAGAGAGAAAGCTTTTGTCACAAATATGACTTTCTATTAACAATGCAATAATCAATGCAGCTTGCATTATAACACAATATGGAAGCATGCAAAAAATAGGTTTCAGTTTTATTTTATTTCTAATCCTTCTTTTCTATGTCATTAAAGGAAAAGCTGCTCTTGAATTAGAAGGAGTTCTTGTGTTTGGCTGTGAGTTTGCGCGCATGCTATGCGTAGGCTGAATCGCAATAGTGAAAGACAAATCAGATTGGCCAATACACACTGAAGAAAAATAATTTTAAAATTACAAAAATTATTCCTCTCTGGCGAGCAGAATGTTGCAGCAGGCAAAACATTATTTATTTATTTTAATTCCGATTATTAATTTATCTGCATCGAGACAGAATCGTTCTAGCGAGAATCGCGATGCATCGAAGAATCGATTATTTTTCCCACCGCTACTGATCCATGATGAATGTAACAATCCCTTCGCTACTTACTTACTTTTAGAATATCTTAAAAAGTATAAATTATTTTAAAAATCTGAAAAGAAGGCCGCGATTCCAACATAGGCATCGATTACGGGGGGGACATGTCCCCCCCACTATTTGAAATATGAATTTTGTCCCCACCACTTTTAAAAATGTGCAAACCAATTGCGACTGAAAAAATCCCCACATACTCCGAAATCGTCGAGCCTAAAATCATGCGATAAGCGCGCACGAAGACATCATTTATTAGATAGACCTACCTAATAAACCGTTGGAACACACAAGACCGGAACCCATAGCAACGCCGGTAAACAAACCCCGACTCCCGAGAAGCCCAATCCCTATGAGCTCCCCGCGCTACGGCCATCCGGAGGCGCACAGAGCTTTTTGCTGTGATGTCCTCATATATACAATTATATTATATTATATACTATTAATAATAGAGCTCCGAGAGTCGCAAACGGCAACAATCACTTTCTCCTCCATGCTGCAGTTCACACCGGACTGCTCTGCACTGAGTTTGACGGTTGAACGCTGATTGGCTGTTACGTTACACATGTCACGCAGTGGCCACGCTGTTGAACGCTGATTGGCTTTCATCACGCGAAATTCGTGTCAAAGTTGAAATATTTCAACTCGAGCGAATTTGTCGCGCCACAAATCCTCGTGAAGGCGCTCGCCTGTGCACGGCGAAAGTGTGGCGCGACAAATCAAAACAAATCCAAAAAATTTGCCCGATACGCATCTATACGTTCACTTTGTATGGGATCTTGTTGCCCCGTCGCGTTTGGTGTGAACGCACTGGAGAAGTTTCAAGATAGACAGCCAAAATTGACATTTTTATTCAGAAAATAGCCGGTCCTTTTGCTTCCTGTAAAAAGCATGTTTGTGACACGATATGGATACATCATCTAGCCTGCATGTGGAGGGCCACATAAGGTAAGAAATTGGTTTACGTAAACTTTGCTGCTGGTTCTGTTTGCTCGTGATGACCTGGCCAAAGGGCTGCTGGTTCCTCTCGTACTGAGCAGGATTACTATTGCAACAACACATCATCAGTAGGGTAAAACTAACCTGTCTCACGACGGTCTAAACCCAGCTCACGTTCCCTATTAGTGGATTACTATTGCAACAACACATCATCAGTAGGGTAAAACTAACCTGTCTCACGACGGTCTAAACCCAGCTCACGTTCCCTATCCACGGTCCTAAGCGATTGTGATCTGATTCTGGTTGGTGCTCCAGCTAATATGCATTGTATAGATTGCAGCTAGTAGCAGCTACACATGGTGCGATTGCTATGCCAATGTGGTTATAGTTGTTTTGTCTGATTGAGATATGTGACGACTTGGAGCCTGGTAGGCCTATCCTGACATAAATATGTTCTCGCATAACCTGTGTGATTATCCTAAACTGTAGGGGATTTTATTTGCAGGCAATTTGCTTATGATGTTGCAACGAGTGAAGTCTACATTGGTCCTTCGCAAGTGTTTACTGGTGGTCAGGATTTGGCAGATGCAATTCTCCTCTGGGTGCTTGTTTTTTTTTTTTTTTTTTTAATGCAGCATAACATATGCTACCAGCAGCCCTTGCTCGTCTTCAAAAGGCTGATGCTCAGTACCTCGTATCATTTCGTACCCCCTTTACAGTCTGGCATTGTTTGTCTGGTAAACTTTGTTGATGTCAAGATAAGTGTTAAATTGCCAACACTGATCTTTGTCCTGTGTGTATTAGTATTACCTATCCCGAGCCAATACCCTGGTGTTTCCAACGCCGTTTTGCAAAACAAGCCAAAACACAAACTGTGTTTTCAACTTATTGTTCGAATAGGATTTTCAACACCTGACTATACACTGTAGAGCATATTGTAATGCAGCGTTGAATGGATGAATAGCTTACATAAGGGTACCCAGCACTTTTCAAACCACACTCAAGCTTATGGTTATTGTCCCCACCACTTCTAAAAACAAACGCCCTTGGATTCCAAGCTAATACGAACATTTTAAAATTGAAATGGAGACTAGGTGAAAAATTGAGGAGATAGGTCCCAAAGTTTGTAGAGAATAATAAAGAAAAAAGAAAGAAAGAAAGAATAAAACTTAAGAAGAACAATAGTTGAGCGCTGCATGCAGCACTCACCTAAATATGTACACTTTATGTTGAAAGTATAGACCGTCACGATTCCCATTGAAACGAATGGCGTGGTGATTAGTTTTCTTAATGAGAGCTGGTCAATTGTGAAAAATGAATTAAACTGTAATCAGACAACGTGGTTATATGCTATAGTGTCAGGATCCTCGCATGGACTGTTGTTTTTGTCTCCCCCTACCTGTTGGAGTGTGATAGTTCTAGACTTTGTTTAAGTTTGGAGCCATGTGTTGGTCATGTGTCCGGGGTGACACCCATGTCCTTATTTGGGCGACTTCCTGCCTTTTGTTTGTGCCCTCCATTTTCTCTGTCCACCTGTCCCTCATTTTGTATTGATTGGTGGAGTATTTAAACGCTGCCCTTTCTGCTCACTTTGTCAGATCGTCACGTTATGTACTGTTTGCTACCTGACTGCCACGTGAGTGCGACTAGCGTGAAGCTCTTTAAAGAGAAACTATAGTTTACTGTTCTTCCCGGTTTTGAACCCTGCCTGTTTTGGACTAAGCCTTCTGCCTATCGGTTTTGGATCTCTTGCCTGTACCTGTCCGCCTGTATCTGTCTGCCTGCCTGCCCGTTTACGAACCCTGCCTGTACCTGGAATCTGATTTGCCCGCTGGACTGTATGGAAATAAACCCTTTTTGATCTGCTATTGATTCCCGTTCTGTGTCGTGACAGTACGATCTGACCAAGATGGAATCAGCAGATCTGGATCAGGTGAAGGCTGTGCTGGAGAGGCAAGGAGCGCTTCTCGGTCGACATCAAGCCCAGTTTCAGACAGTTGAAGATTCTCCGGGGGCCATCCTAACCAGCATCACAGACTTGGCGGCCCAGCTGCAGCAGGTCCAACTGGCCCTGGTGCGGCCACCCCAGCCTCAACTGCCGACACCGCCCGACCCACCCGGTCCACCTGGTAGCCTGTTCCGAGAGCCCCGTCTGCCAGCTCCTGCACTTTATGCCGGGGAACCTGGAACCTGCAGATCGTTCCTTTCACAATGTTCGCTGGTGTTCCAGCTGCAGCCCGCCACCTTTCCGTCAGATCAGTCCCGGGTTGCTTATGTCATTACCCTCTTGGCGGGCCGTGCAAGAGAGTGGGGAACTGCGGTTTGGGACTCCAACTCCCCAGTCTGTCTCAGCTATCAGGCATTCATAGGTGAGATGAAGAAGGTCTTTGATCGCTCGGTGCACGGGAGAGAGGCCGCCCGAGTGATGTTGCAGATCCGTCAAGGCAAGAGGTCTGCTTCTGACTATGCAATAGACTTCCGCACCCTCGCCACCACCAGTAGATGGAATCCAGATGCCCAGTATGATGCCTTCCTCTATGGACTCTCTGAGGCCATCAAGGATGAGGTCGCCACCCGTGAGCTGCCTTCCACCTTTGATGACCTCGTTGAGCTTGCCATCCGAGTGGACAAACGCCTGAAGCAGCGCGCCGGGGAGCGAGAGTTCCGCCCTCCTCCGAGGTCACCCGCCTCGGAGGCCCCTCTCCCGTTCCTGCCAGCGCCAGCTTACCGCAGCCTACCAGAGCCCATGCAAGTGGACCGTACCCATCTGTCCCCAGCCGAGAGACAGAGAAGAAGGGACACCAATTCTTGCATGTATTGTGGTAAACCGGGCCATTACTCCGCCCAATGCCCGGCAAAAGGCAACGCTCACCCGTAGAAGGGGGATTACTGGTGAGCGTCACTCCTCTTCATCCCTCTTCTACCATCCGTACCCTTGTCCCTGCCACGCTCTTTACAGGAGCTCATTCCCACCCCGTGTCTGCACTTATTGACTCGGGAGCTGATGGCAATTTCATGAACACCTCCCTGGTCTCTGAGCTACACCTCGTCCCAGCCCAGCTGAAGACGCCTCTGGAGGCAAGAGCACTAACCGGAGCAAGGTTCTCCCAGATAACCCATGTCACGCCCCCGGTGAGTCTACTAATTTCTGGCAATCATCAAGAGAACCTAGTGTTCCATATGTTAGACTCACCAACTGCTCCCATCGTCCTCGGCCGGCCCTGGCTGGTAAAGCACAATCCACACATTGATTGGGCTAATAACACCATCCTAGGCTGGAGCACATTCTGCCTGAATAACTGTCTTAAGAATGCCCTTACCCCCCCGCCTGCAGTCTCACCAGCCACAGATGATTCCATGGATCTGTCTGAAGTACCACCCGAGTACCTGGATCTCAAGGCTGTGTTCAGTAAAGCCCGTGCAACCTCCCTGCCACCGCACCGACCCTATGACCTGGCCATCGAGCTTCTACCTAGTACGTCACCTCCTAGGGGCCGTCTCTATTCCTTGTCTTCTCCCGAAACCGCAGCTATGAACAAGTACATCTGTGAGTCACTAGCTGCCGGTATTATCCGCCCCTCTTCCTCGCCTGCTGGTGCCGGGTTTTTCTTCGTGGGGAAGAAGGACGGCACCCTGCGTCCTTGTATAGACTATAGGGGCCTAAACAACATCACCGTGAAGAACCGCTACCCTCTGCCTTTGATGTCCTCAGCTTTTGAGTTGTTGCAGGGGGCCAAGATTTTCAGCAAGTTGGATCTCCGCAGTGCTTACCATCTGGTCCGAGTAAGGGAGGGGGATGAATGGAAGACTGCATTTAATACTCCTTCAGGTCACTATGAGTATTTAGTCATGCCTTTTGGTCTCTCCAACTGCCCAGCTGTGTTCCAGGGTATGATTAATGATGTCCTGAGGGATATGCTTAACAAGTTTGTTTTTGTTTACATAGATGACATTTTAATTTTTTCTCCGTCGGTTTCCCAGCACTCCCAACATGTCCGTAGTGTCCTGCAGCGCCTTTTGGAGAACCAACTGTTCGTTAAAGCGGAGAAATGTGAATTTCACAAGGAGACTGTTTCCTTCCTGGGGTATGTCATCACAGCTGGAGGGGTCCAGATGGATGGCCCGAAGGTAAAAGCAGTCACCGACTGGGAGCGTCCAACATCTAGGCGGGAACTACAAAGATTCCTGGGATTTGCTAACTTCTACCGGCGGTTCATCCGCAACTACGGTTCTCTGGCTGCCCCCCTAACCGCTCTAACCTCCTCCAGGGTGAAGTTCACTTGGTCACCAGCTGCCGAGGCAGCGTTCAATGACCTGAAGACTCGTTTCACATCGGCCCCGATCTTGAGCCAACCCGACCCTGACCGTCAGTTTATCGTTGAGGTGGATGCCTCAGATGTTGGGGTGGGGGCTATTCTCTCTCAGAAGTCTGGGGCAGATCAGAAGGTCCACCCCTGTGCATTCTACTCCCACAAACTCACTCCCACTGAGCGCAATTATGACATTGGCGACAGAGAGCTATTGGCAGTAAAATTGGCCCTAGAGGAGTGGCGTCATTGGCTGGAGGGAGCTAAGGAGCCATTTTTAGTTTGGACGGATCATAAGAATCTGGAGTATCTACGTTCGGCTAAACGCTTAAATCCCAGGCAATCTCGTTGGTCTCTGTTTTTCACCCGTTTTGACTTTTGTCTGTCCTTCCGACCAGGATCCAAGAATGGTAAACCGGATGCCCTGTCTCGTCAGTTCCCAGATTCGGACCCTGCTCCTGCACCTAGCACCGTCCTGTCCCCACAGTGCCTCATAGGAGCTGCTAGATGGGATATTGAGACCATTGTCCGCACTGCCCTGTCTGGTGAGTCCGGCCCCAGCACTTGCCCTCCTAACTGTCTTTTTGTACCACAATCCGTCCGCTCCCAGGTCCTGCAATGGGGTCACTCATCCAAACTGTCCTGTCACCCGGGTGTCAGACGTACCACTGCGTTAATCAAGCAACGCTTCTGGTGGCCTGCTATGGAGCGGAGTGTGCGTGAGTTTGTGGAAGCCTGTTCTGTATGTGCCCAGAATAAACCATCAAACCAACCACCTGCTGGCTTTCTACAACCCCTACCAGTACCCAGGAGACCCTGGTCCCACATTGCCCTGGACTTTGTCACTGGTTTGCCACCTTCTCACGGTAACACTACAATCCTCACTATCGTTGATCGCTTTTCCAAATCTGTGCACTTGGTCCCCTTACCCAAGTTACCCTCTGCCAAGGAGACAGCGGACTTACTCGTGCAGCATGTCTTCAGGCTACACGGGCTCCCAGTGGATGTGGTCTCAGACAGAGGTCCCCAGTTCACCTCTAATTTTTGGCGTGCTTTTTGCAACCTTCTCGGTGCTAAGGTCAGTCTGTCCTCAGGCTTTCATCCCCAGTCAAATGGCCAGTCGCAGCAAGCCAACCAGCAGATGGAGACAGCGTTGCGGTGCCTGACGTCACAGGACCCTACAGCCTGGAGCCTTCAGCTGCCATGGGTGGAGTACTCCATGAACTCCTTGCCATCTGCGTCAACTGGTCTGTCTCCGTTCCAGTGCTGCTTCGGCTACCAGCCTCCATTGTTCCCGACCCAGGAGGAGGAGGTTGGGGTTCCCTCAGCACTGACATTCATCCGACGCTGTCGCAGGACGTGGAGACGGACCCGGGCCGCCATTCTTCGCTCACAGACCAGAATGAAGAGTCAGGCAGACCGTCGCCGCATCAAGGCTCCCCACTACACCCAGGGGCAGCGGGTGTGGCTTTCAACGCGTGACCTTCCTCTGAAGGTGACTTCCCCAAAATTGAATCCACGCTTCATCGGCCCCTACACCATCTCCCAGGTGGTCAATCCCGCTGCGGTTCGCTTGAACCTCCCTCCGGCCCTCCGCCGCATCCACGCCACCTTCCATGTGTCCCGTGTCAAGCCCTTCCGGTGTTGCCGTCCGGGTCCCAACTCCGGCCCCAAACCCCCACCACCCCCCAGACTCGTTGATGGGTCTGAGGTTTACACAGTTCGCCGCCTGCTCGACGTCCGCCGTCGGGGTCGGGGCCACCAGTACCTGGTGGACGGAGGGCTACGGCCCCGAGGAGAGGAGCTGGGTCCCTGCCCGGAACATTGTTGACCCCTCGCTCATCAAAGACTTTCACCGTCAGCATCCCGCTCCTACCTCGGTCAACGCCAGGAGGCGTTGGTAGAGGAGGGGGTACTGTCAGGATCCTCGCATGGACTGTTGTTTTTGTCTCCCCCTACCTGTTGGAGTGTGATAGTTCTGGACTTTGTTTAAGTTTGGAGCCATGTGTTGGTCATGTGTCCGGGGTGACACCCATGTCCTTATTTGGGCGACTTCCTGCCTTTTGTTTGTGCCCTCCATTTTCTCTGTCCACCTGTCCCTCATTTTGTATTGATTGGTGGAGTATTTAAACGCTGCCCTTTCTGCTCACTTTGTCAGATCGTCACGTTATGTACTGTGTGCTACCTGACTGCCACGTGAGTGCGACTAGCGTGAAGCTCTTTAAAGAGAAACTATAGTTTACTGTTCTTCCCGGTTTTGAACCCTGCCTGTTTTGGACTAAGCCTTCTGCCTATCGGTTTTGGATCTCTTGCCTGTACCTGTCCGCCTGTATCTGCCTGCCTGCCCGTTTACGAACCCTGCCTGTACCTGGAATCTGATTTGCCCGCTGGACTGTATGGAAATAAACCCTTTTTGATCTGCTATTGATTCCCGTTCTGTGTCGTGACATATAGACCCTAGAGTATCTGTGGTATAAAGGCTGGGACGAATTTCAAATTATAACTAGAAAATGCCTTTCCTGCAGAAAATGCAGTGAGTGCTGTAGTAAAAAAAGAGGTTGAAAATATTACACATCTAGGTTAAGACATGAAGAAACGTTAAATGTATTGAATTTCGAATCATAAATATGTACAACGTAGGCCTATCCTTTAAATACTTCCATGGAACAGATGGCCAATGTGAATAATACGTGTGGACCGATGAAAAGGTAAAACTTTTCCTTGCTCTCATCGAAGAAAAAAACATTACAGCTATTTTAGGTGGAAAACAACGCATTTCCACTATATATTAGGACCTAAGAGAGAGCATGTTATCAAAAGGATACGCCCTGGAATGTGTGTAGTTTTCCGCTCTAACCACTTGATGGAAACGCACATAATTCGAATATTTTTTTGCGAACTTTCTAAAGATTCGCTTCACCTTAGGCGGAAACGTGACTAGTGTCTTCTACACCGTATTCTGAGACGTTTCAACAGTTTTCTAGACGTTTAGATGTTCCTTGTTTAATGTTTTTTACGATTACACAGCGAAAAGTCGGACTCTTTCATTCTATGTCTCTAAAAAACATCAAAGGTCACATGAACTAACGTCCAAGTTAAGGTAAAGAGGCTGCCACACACCACTCTTTTGGAATCCAAGGCCAGCTCTCTAAAGGAGCCATCTCCATTCTGGGCGTTGATGAGCCAGTCCACAGACAATCCTACAGATGTATAGTCCACCTTGATCACATCCTTTAGCAGAGCCAATGTAT
Organism: Gadus morhua; assembly: GCF_902167405.1. Lineage (NCBI taxonomy): Eukaryota > Metazoa > Chordata > Actinopteri > Gadiformes > Gadidae > Gadus > Gadus morhua. Next base: position 22,332,477 of record NC_044053.1, read on the forward strand.
GGACCACCTTGGCGGTCAACCTGTAAGTCAGACAGACAGACAGACAGACAGACAGACAGAATGCTGAATAAGGGAAAATCAGAAAGCAGGTTTTGGAGTGCTTTGAATATGGAGAGGCTTGGAATGGGATAGCACCAGTTTGTAAAGAGATGGTAGTTTTGTATAGGATGGTAATTATAAAAAAAAAATCATAATAATTATAATTATATATATATATATATATATATATATATATACACTACGACTACAAATATAATTATTAATATTATCATTTTGTAGCATGATCTGACCGTGTGCTTGGCTTTCCTTTCATCCACAAGCTGTAAGAAGACGGATTATCCTTGACTCTGAAGGACAACATATTGACCACACCTATGGATGGATATACACACACACACACACACACACATGCACACGCACACACACATTAATATATATAAAAACCAACAACAGATGGACAGACGGACAGACTGGGGTTTACCCTCTTTGATCCTTGTCTTTAGGTTAAATATGTTGGCCCGGACGTCCTCCCCCAGAACATTCCAGCGGTCGTTCCACTCCAGGTACCTGTACACATGGATGAGGGGGAGCAGCCCATCCAGCCCAGCTTCTGCAGATCCCAAGGGCCGACGGATGAGCTTCCCCAACCCTTCTGGCTCCAGTATCACAGACAGCATCTTACCCATGATCACCCCTGGACAACAGGGACATAGCAAACGTTGTGTAAGTCGCCATAACTATAGGAGATGCTCTTCAAAGTGCTGCAGGTAAGACTTAATTATTTGAACATGATTTCTTAGAAATGCCAGGCCATCCATCAGTTATAAGTGTGTGAAATGCTCTGTGAGAATATCGGTCTCAAGATGACTGCACAAGGCTCTGTAGGAGACCATTTAGATTGTAGAACGCTCTGGCTGATTTCTGACCCACCAGGGCCTCTCCTCCATAATTGGTTCATAACTGCCTTAATGTACCTCGAAGGTGAGTGAATGCAACCGATTTCTTGTTGTTGTTGTTTATCGACAAACATCTTGCTCTTTCTGCCCTCTTTACAACTCCCTGCAAATCGCACATATAGCAACTTTAAAGGAAGAGACAGAGCCTACCATTGAAGGAGAGGGAGCGCTCAACAGACGAGTCAGGGACCAGGTCGGGAGGAGGTCTATTCTTAAGCAGCACTTTTATCTTCTCCGAGCCTGTGTTGTGATCGTAGAAACACATGGTTCTAGATATCAGTGTTTTTGTTTTCCATTGAAACAGATGGTCCTAGATGGCTCTGCGCGTGTGAGCTGACCATATATGCCTTGAGGGTCCAGAGTTCCTACAGAGGAGGTCTCCTTTCTAACACCTTCAGGCTGTTAAAACAAGGAAAATGTTATATCCATCTATCTATCCACCCATCGACCCATCTATTTATCCATGTCTGTCTGTCTGTCATACCACCACACGGAGCTTCTTCTTCACGATGTCTCTTGGGGCCCCTGGTCTGTCCCTGGTCCTCAGGGTGAATATCAAGGTGTGCTCCCCAGGCTTTAGACCCAGCAGGGTGAAGGGGCCCCCTTTCCCCACTCCAGAACCAGAGAGATGGGTCCACACGCAAGCTGTGGTTCGCAGGCCACTGTCCCCATCGGATTGTGAGTGGAGCAAGCAGAACTCTGGACCAACCGTCAGAGTTACACAATACTGGGAAGGATTGAGAACAAACAGCTGACATCTTTGCTCCACGGCCGTATTCTTCTGCTCAACCCCTAATTCCTCTCGTCCACCTCTTCTACTTCTGGTTCACTCTTCTACTTCTGGTCCACCTCTTCTATTTGTGGTTCACCTCTTCTACTTCTGGTTCACTGTTATACTTCTGGTTCACTGTTATATTTCTGGTTCACTGTTATACTTCTGGTTCACTGTTATACTTCTGGTTCACTGTTATACTTCTGGTTCACTGTTATACTTCTGGTTCACTGTTATACTTCTGGGTCACTGTTATATTTCTGGTTCACTGTTATACTTCTGGTTCACTGTTATACTTCTGGTTCACTGTTATACTTCTGGTTCACTGTTATACTTCTGGTTATCTCTTATACTTCTGGTTCACTCTTATGCTTCTGGTTCACCTCTTATACTTCTGGGCCATGGTTCCTTAATGAGTCTGACTAATTGGTTCCTTGACAGGAGCCGTGCCTCTTTCTTGACACTTCTCTGAATACCTTGCAAGCATTTATCTATACAATCAACCAATATGGCAAGTGGAACTTTGTTTTCCTGCAATTGCAATTTGAGGTGTGTTTTGTTGTGAATTGGAGTTGTAGCTGCGTGTCGCTACCTGTATGGGTTCAATGTTCTCATTATAAACGGAGCCCAGCAGGTCGAGCTGTTCTCCTCGGACCAGCTGGTAGGGCAGAGGAATGTTGACACTAACCGGAAGACTGACTGATACCTGCACAGGATCCTGAACACAGATACCTACCACACACACACACACACACACACACACACACACACACACACACACACACACACACACACACACACACACACACACACACACACACACACACACACACACACACACACACACAAACAAACACAAACACACAACAGGCCAAACATAAGAGTTTATATACAAAACAACACTATCACATAATCATTTCAATATAGCAAAAACTACCATTCAAGATACAAACACACAATGGCTTAAATACACCCCACGAACAACAGCACCCCAGATGCATAACAAGACAAACAAAGAAACAACAGACAAACACCAACAATTTTCTTGTTCCCCAGAAAATCCTGGTGTGAGGTCAGAGGTTATTGGACCTGGGGAGAAGGAGGCGTTGAGAAGGAGAGCAAGGAAGAGTTGATGAGAACCTACTGACCATTCTGGAACATTCCAACAGCAGTGATCTGCCAGGTGGTGAGAGAGTCTGGTAGACTCATGTTCACTGACAATAGGTGGTCTCTGAAAACAAACACATGCGCCTCCAATAATCAGATTAATAGATTAACGGTGCGGTAATTTGAATTTAATAGCAGTCATTTTTAAGAAATGCCCATTTATATTTTAGAACGCTCCTCCCTTCTGACTCATGGACTACTTTTCTACACAATGCTCCAAGCGACTTTCTAGTCAGCTACAGATACTGGTTCGGCATGATGGGACAGAAGATCCAAACTGATTGTGTTTTTGGCATTTATAAAAAAGTGTGTAGCCATGTGCAAAGCCACTATTGGAAGTTTTAAATGCAACCATGCTGCAGGAACTACTGCTACTACGACTACAAATGATATTACTGTCACTACAGCCTGTTCAACTACGACCACAATACATTTCTTTATATTGCTAATAATAAGAATGATCTTGTTTGAATGAGAAACTTAAATAGATATTTGAAGGGTCCACTACTACTGGAAACTAGAAGGAGAGAATGAGGCTGGGCGAGTCCTCACCTGACGGGCTGGACCTCCCACAGCCAGCTCTCTGGGAAGTAGCTTCTGACTGAAGGGGCCATGTCCAAGTCAGAGCCCATATCTACACACACACACACACACACACACACACACACACACACACACACACACACACACACACACACACACACACACACACACACACACACACACACACACACACACACACACACACACACATTAATAATGACCAATTCCTTATAATTGATATAGTAAGCTGATTACGTGTTATAGACATAGAAAAATAAGGATGGTAGTTTGGAGTAGTTAAACAGCCATCTCTAGGTAACCCAACAGTAACCCACAGCAGAACCTATACTAGTGCCTCAGTTTTACTTTAGGTTTCCCAGTAATCCTAGTACCTTAGTATTTAGATAGATGCTGTATTACAACCCGGTATCACGCAATTTCGTGCTCATGCGCACGAACGTTAATCTATTGAATCGTGTTCCAGAGCACGATAGTCCGACTTTTTCGTGCTACACAGAACGAAAGTAAACCAATGCATTCTGAATGGGAGTGTTCTCAGACAATTGACGTGCTCCACAAAACGCTACGAGAGAGAGAGAGAAAGAGAGAGAGGGAGGGACAGAGAGAGAGAGCGAGAGAAAGGCTTCAGAAAGGGTGTGCGCAGATAGTACAGTGCACCCTAGTTATGTTTATGCCAAAACCACAAATGCTATATATATATATATATATATATATATATATATTGCCTAATTATATATATTGCCTATATATATATATAGGCTATATATTTAATTAGGCTATAATTATATTATTTAGCGTGTAATGAGACAATCTATAGCCAAATTGTCGAAGATGCCCGAGAATCTCCGGAAATATCAGCATGGGAAATCGGCGCATCAGACCCATAAACCTATACAGAAAGACCTCATCTCAAGCGGGAGAGAACGTTTGCGGTGCTGGTTTGTGTCACGTAAGTACAGGGCTCTCAAGTCTCATGCATTCGGCGTGAGACACACAAAATTCAACCCATGCACACGCTCGAACCTGGTCTCACGAAAATACGTGACACTGTCACGTTATTTAATCTATTGAAACGTGATCGGGAACACGTATTTCGGACCCCTTCCTGCCCTCGGGGTCCGACCGGGCCAAGTTTCGGTGTGGGGGCCCCAGTTAGGCCCTAGAATAAGGTATTCAAATTTCAGGGCGGTAGGACCTTCCTTTCTCAAAAACTGTTTTTCCACCATATTCTGAACCATTAGGTCTTGCAGGCAACACTTCTGAGGAGCTTTGTCCAAATGACAGTCCATTTGGGAAAACCTTTTTTTCTCTAAGGGCTAGAACTCCAAATCTCGGATATGTCGTTCTCGGGGCCCCGGGGAATGACAAACATTTTAGCATCCCTAGCTATCTCAAAAAGGCCGGAAAAGGGGCGTGACCTCCAACAGTACAGTAAATGTACATAAGACAGAGGTTAGTTTCTAGTCCCCATTTTTTGTGGGATGGAGGTGTACATTTGTGGCTAAAGGTGTGGTGCCGCGTTTTTGAAGTCTGGGGTCAAAAGGTCAAAAGGAGCCGGCACCACGCCGCTTATGAGATAACAAAAAGTTCATGTGTATTTCTCTCATAACTTTTTGTCAGTATTAAAGAGAGGCCTAATTCTCAGATATGCATGTTGGATGGCTAGGGTGTAGGTCTGGGAAGAACTTTAGGCCAAAATCTTGCAAGCGTATGCATGGTTGAAGCGTATGCATCCTTTGAGACCCCCCTTTGATATATAAGAGACCCCAAGGTACAGCTTACTTAAAGGTTCTCGACTCAGTCACCTATTGCATGACTTCCTTTAGGGATTCGGCCTCCTAATTGATCATTGTAGCATAATTGAATGCCCTCTTTCATATATAATACCTCCACCACTGGGACGTGGCAACAATTCTCCAAATCAAATAACCCTGCCTCGTTAAATCAATGAGCTTGGTGTTTTGCTTTCAAAAATAGGTTATAGAAGAAGTCTAAACTGCAGAAAATAAAAACATCCAAGCTGCCTTTTAAGGATACCTTGGAATATCTGTCTAATTTTTAACCATCGGACCCTAGTTTACGACAAAAACAAGACAATTGACGGCAGCTCCTTTGCCCCGTGGTTTTTAGAGCCATGTAAGGATACGTTGCGGGGAGACGAAGCTCTGTTCGTTTGCATATTTTATTTACGTGACCATATTTTTGTTTTATGTTAAAAAAAAAGAATCAAAGAACCAGTTCTTCTTGTTTTGGGGAACCAGTTCTTGTCGTTCACGATCGGGATTCGTTCGTTGTGAACGAATCGGTCGTGACCGACTCATCCCTAGCAACCACCATAGCAACCATGACGGTCTAGTGGCTGGATGCAGCCCCGTTGAAAAAAATAGAATACCACCCTACACACTCAGGATATCAATGATATTTAAATTATTATGACCATGAAGTCATGGTTTTACATTTCGTTCTGTGCAGCATGGAAAAATCTGAGAAACACTCCCATTCAGAATGCATTGGTTTACATTTCGTTCTTTGGAGCACGGTTATTTTTTATTTATTTATTTTTTTCAGTTTTTGAGGAGGTGCTTCAAAGATGCAAATGTTTCTGCAATAATCCAAAATCCAATGGAAAAACCCGTTGGCTTTTTGTCAAGGGAACCCAGGGCGACGCTCACTTCCGGGTTGGCCAACATACGTCATCCCTCCACCACTCTACTGTCAATTTGTCTACTTAAAGCCTGACCCCCCCACCCTCAATGGACATGTGAAATCCTCTACCATATTTATTTATTAAAAAAAAAAAAAAAAAAGACACTTATGTCTGCATATTTATATTTATTGTGCCTATTGCTGTTGTTTGTGTTTGTATTTTTGCTTTTTGCACTGCTTTATTTTGCACTATGGGTAGTGAGCACCACCCCAATTTCATTGTACAAGTTTGCACAATGACAATAAAGTCTGAATCTGAATCTGATCAGCAGAGAAATAATTTGTCTGCAAAGACGGTGACGTCGCTTAGCAACGGAAGACGATGGGGTTGACAAGTCACGGGACTACTACCCATGCAAGTGAACGGAGCGTTCCACGGCATTGAGAAGATCCGTGTAATAAAGGCCTATAATATTTCTGTTCATTGCATAGATTTCTCCTCAGATTAGGCCAATAAACCAATGATAAAATAAAAATATAAACGCTCGATCAAAGGCCCAGCCCGAGGATAGTGGTGGGAAATATCGGCCGGACCCGGCCCGCGTCGGGCTCGGGCTCGGGCAGAGAATCTAAACACTGACTGGAACTACTTAGCAGGTGTCTGTAAGCCTATATCAGGAGTTAACATGGTTCTTGCACCATTTTTAAAGTCAAATTTAAGACTTTTTAAGACTTTTTAAGACCAACACATACATAAATTAAGACCAAAAAAATGTCTGAAAAATTATTTGATAGAAAAGGTGTGTACAATTGAGTCACTTATACACATCAACCGTAGCCGTAGTACTAGCAGTACTCTTGCAAAGTTATCTCGGAAGCGCGCGGACACGACGATACGCGAACACATTAACCCACCCGTGTCACCCATAGTCACCCATGACCCGTCGCTTAACAACCGGACACGCTGGGGTTGATATGTTACCGGACTACTGTAACTACTACGGAGTGATAACAAAGACATGAATCAGTCAATAAATCCACCGTCCTTGACAGCGGTCAAGTTTGGTGTGCGGAGTGGACCAAATGCGAACTACTGCAGCTTTCCTAAGTTAAACCCCAGACTAATCGGAATAAGTGTATGCATGTCGATTATAGCAGACTACACCACCTCTTCTGTAGCCGAATAGAATTATATTACGAACAGATAATTGTATTCCGATTGAGGCGTATTATATGATCCTTTTCTATTCCGATTGAGCTGTTCTTCCACATCTATGCGGATCAGATGTGTCCATGTAAACACGGCTGACAGTGATCACACACACACACACACACACACACACACACACACACGCTTTGAAGCCGAACTTCCTTATTCAAATATAATGCGAATATCAAAAAAAAAATCAAAATTCAAACGAATATTAGGCAGCCCTTAATATTCAAACCTGTTAAAGCAGGCCAAGAGGGAGAGCGTCGGAGAACCCGACGCAGTCTACTCATAATATTGTAATGACCACGGAAGAGGCATTGAATGAAGTATTGATTAGACAGCGATTTATTAGATACCTAATAAACCGTCGGAACACGCAGGACCGGTAACCATAGCAACGCCGGTAAACAAACCCCGCGAAGCCCAATCCAGCTTTCTTTTTATGAAAGATGCGATCCCGTATTTGGCAAGATAGGCCGTTTTGTTTTCACCGCAGGTGAACGACTTCGCAAACTCAGAATCTGGGAACATAGCAGCCAAGACGTTACTAATGACCTCGTTCGATTTGAAGGAATTATGTCTGCCCTCAATACCTCCGCCTTCTGGGTTTCTGGTGGCGACACAAAGCCGGTTAACGCCGTCTGATGTGAAGTACTAGCCACGGATGCTGAACTTTTCAGTCCACTTCTTTCAAATAATACGGGCATCGGTGTAGTCCCGCTAGCTGCCACGGAGTATCGGATATATTTCTGCGACCTCATGTGGGACTCAAGAGCTTTTGCTCCCATGGTCCCTAGTATGAATGCCTTTCGGGATAAACGACACCTTGCCTCGTAGTCACCTGCCTTCTCCAACCACCCCCGAAACGTATCCTCCTCAAACAATTTCTCATTGAATTTGCACTGTCCCATCCTGAAAGTAGCGCAAGTTGGCCTAATGATGTCAACCGTCAATAGCTAAAAGTAGCGCCAGGAAGTTAGCCTACAGACGCAGCTGCAGGCTGCAGATGCAACCGGCCCCCCGATGAGTGACGTCAACGTTAACGTAACGTAAAACTCCTGAAAATGCCGTAATTAAAAGACGCACTAGGTTATTTGTTGTGCGCGACAATTTCCCCTAGTCTTAAAAAACCCTCTGCAAAATGTAATACCTAGAGCAAATTTACAGTAAATTTAAGACAATTTATGGCCTTAATTTTACACAAAAAAAATTAAGACTTTTTAAGACTTTTTAAGGACCCGCGGGAACCATGGTTAATGCACGCCCTGCAGCCAATCAGAATACGAGTATTCCCCCAGACCGTGGTCTAAACAATATTATTCACGAGTTATAATCAACCCCTACACATCAATATTAATGATAACCCATTGAATACGGTATGATTTCTAGATGTCATGGCAACGTCCGCTCGTGACACTGGACTTGCGAGGCATCGACGCGGACTTTCATTCACATAGCCAAAAACAACAGAATAGATGGCTAGATAAAATAAACATCAAGACATACAATTCTAAAAAGAACAGATGAAGCAGCTACCCTTTTTTCCTTTGCGGTTTGCGTACAGAGCAGCGCACCTGCATTTAATATATCCGTGTATTGTCACAAATTCTCAGAATCAAAGGTGAAAGTAGAAACGGGTGGCCAAAAGCTGTCATATTGTTAGTTATCACAGAAAATTTTAAGTAGAAACGGGTGGCCAAAAGCTGTCATTTGTTAGTTATCACAGACAATTTTCAACAGTGAATGATCTGTACAGAGCTCCTTAAGGGACATTAGGGAGAACGCTCCCGGGCAGAACCTTAGTTTGGAAGTCGTGACTCGTGCTTATAGTGACACGACAAATACTTCCAATTGAAATACAAAATTTAGAAAATACGTGTCCCTGATCACGTTTCAATAGATTAAATAACGTGACAGTGTCACGTATTTTCGTGAGACCAGGTTCGAGCGTGTGCATGGGTTGAATTTTGTGTGTCTCACGCCGAATGCATGAGACTTGAGAGCCCTGTACTTACGTGACACAAACCAGCACCGCAAACGTTCTCTCCCGCTTGAGATGAGGTCTTTCTGTATAGGTTTATGGGTCTGATGCGCCGATTTCCCATGCTGATATTTCCGGAGATTCTCGGGCATCTTCGACAATTTGGCTATAGATTGTCTCATTACACGCTAAATAATATAATTATAGCCTAATTATATATATAGCCTATATATAGGCAATATATATAATTAGGCTATATATATATATAGATATATAAATATATAGCATTTGTTGTTTGGGCATAAACATAACTAGGGTGCACTGTAGGCTACTATCTGCGCACACCCTTTCTGAAGCCTCTCACTCGCTCTCTCTCTCTGTCCTTCCCTCTCTCTCTTTCTCTTTCTCTCTCGTAGCGTTTTGTGGAGCACGTTAATTGCCTGAGAACACTCACATTCAGAATGCATTGGTTTACTTTTGTTCTGTGTAGCACGAAAAAATTAGGACTATCGTGCTCTGGAACACGATTCAATAGATTAACGTTCGTGCGCATGAGCACGAAATCGCGTGATACCGGGTTGTGTATAGTACCTTAGTATTAAGATAGGTACAGTATTACTTGTACCCTAGTATTAAGATAGGTGCAATATTACTAGTACCCTAGTATTAAGATAGGTGGAGTAGTACCCTGATTGCGCACCTGGATACTAGGCACGATGTGCACTGCTGCGAGAGATCTTGAGGCCATATGAGACAGTACACAATGATTGTATGTTGCTAGCTGCCATTCTCCATGTTTTTATGTTTCAGCGACTTTTGCTCGCCCCACTTTGTTTTAATCAAATTGTGTTTTAATTGAGCTTTATGCATTTGATTGACCACTGGCCAATGCTATGGGTCCGAAGGCATGAGAACTGTGCGACTCAACTCCCACATTTCTATCAAAACAAAGCAAACGTTGCTGATTGCAGCTATAGACATAAACACATACCACAAGCTTGTGGTATGTGTACGTTTGGTATGTCAACGTCTATGATTTTACTTTGGATGAACAAATCTTTCCAGGTCCCTCACATTTTCACTGCCACAATGTTTTTTAGGAAAAAGGCTACCAGTGATGCTGAATAACTGGTTAGCTTAGACAGCGGGGGGTGTAAATCAGATCAATTGAATGGCGTTCTGAACCTGTGCCCTTTTGTGCCAATTTCACTATCTACTTACAGTAATGGGCTGTTCAATTCCTCTACTTGCATGATTTGTATAAAATACCTATCCCCCCTAAATAAGTATGGGACAATTTATTGATGCACTTCTCTCTGAAGGAATACTGATACTCAAAGATGAGGCCTCTATTTTATGTGCAAACATTATGGATCTGATGCAATATTAGATGTATATATAAACAAATGAGTTGGACTGACCTCGGGAATATTGGAGATATTCTGGGAGGCTTTCCAAGCTGCGTTCGCAGCAGTCCTGGAAGGCTTTCCTGCAGCGCGGGTACGTTTTACGAATTGATTGGATAGCAAACTGCTCACAGGTCACACTGCTGGGAAGGTAGCCCAGACCCCTCCTGCAGCACCTGCCAACGTTTCCATGCCCAGCCACTGGAAATGCATACAAGCACCGAAACAAATATGCACAATCATAAATATGTCGACGCACACACACACACAATACGCACAATACCCACCATCAAGATGCTTAGCCTTTGAATTGCATATACTGTCAAAGCAAAGGGATGCCACCCTTTCATTCATGCATGTGTTTAGCAATTTACACTTGTTTTACTTTGAAAGCAAGGAAGGGATTTGTCGCGGCATCACATGATGATAAATAATGGCTACGTTACTATAGAGAGGTGGAAGAGTCCTTACCCAATTCATTTTTCTGGGCCTCTGTGAGAGATCTCTTTGCCCGAACCAAACCTGGGCGGATACCTGCACACACAAATACACACCTCCCTGTGACTGAATACATAGTTCGTAACACATCTCAAAACGTTTTAGCAGGTCACAAATCGCACGACATTTGAGGAAACACCCCTATCATATTGATCTCTCAGACCACCCATCAACATCCACCACTGGCCTGACGGAGCTCCACATCAAACCACACACACTGGCGTTAACGTATCAACAACGTCGTCGTCCCTTCATTGTGACGTCTAGCTCTTAACTAATAGTCATTTAGATGTCACGAAAATAACACAACCTAGAACGAGTAGAACGATCACAACAGAAACTGTAAGAATATAGGATCTTACTTGTGTTTTTTCTAAACAACGGCCTTATTTAGTAAAAGTTACAAAATGGCATATAATACTATTTTGATTCTCTAACAAATTACCATGATTAACAAACAAAACCCTTGTTTACTGCCATTATTGTGGTTCAAGATGAAGGCTACCACTGACGCTATCAACATCCCAGGTTTTGGTTAAACAGCAGCTAGTGCAAATCTGATCAAAGGAAGAACGTTCTGCCCCTGGGACTTTTTGTGACATTTACAAAAACACTCTTACATTATACCACGGCTCTTCTTAATGCTGTAGAATTTTCATTCATTTGAATGGGCCTTCCCAACGTTCAATGGTCCATTATTTTTGCATTGTTGACCGGTGCTAAGCATAATTGACTGCTGTCAAGGGAAGTGGATTTTTTGCCTCTGATTCCCATCTTTCGTAGCACTCCACAAGTAGTCCAGTAACTTATCAACCCCAGCATATTCGGTTGCTAAGCGATGTCGACTTTTTTGGCGATCATTTTCTCTGCTGATCAACACTACGAATGGTCACAAATAAATTGTAAAAAGACACACCGTGGGAAGTAAATTTTCCATTTGGCAAGTAGCCGTATAAATATATAGAACGCCGGTCATTATCAAAAAAAATCCTGTTAATGACCGGCGTTACATACATTATCCCTTATATAAATGGCTTTCAGATTCATCTTATGTTAATGTAACAAACGCAATCTAGGTGGCTGCCACACTACACCTAGGTGAGATTTATGGGGCTCCTGCAGGTAAAGAACACAGGTTGATGGTGTTAAAAGGGACTTTATTGTAGAAGTTTGCAGGTAATGATGCATGGCACTGGTGCTCCATGTTGCCATGATGGAGATCTCTCCCTGAGTGTGCGTGGAGATGGCTGGTTTAACCTCTGCACAGTAATAACTCAATGTGCAACAGGTGTGCAGTCTCAGCCAGCGCCAGAGTCCAATCAGACTCTGGTCAGGTGAGGCTGCTTAAACCAGCCATCATCCACACAAACTCCCACAGTCATGATTTCTATAAAATATCTTTCACCCAAAAATAAATATGTGACATCGTTATTGATGAAATTCTTTCTGCAGGACAAATTATGCAAAAATAAATATGCATTAAATGTTCCAAGCAGGGCCGTTTCTATATAAAAGCGATATGAAAGATGGCTTGAGCTCTAAGTAGGATATGAGTAAGGGCCCCCAGACGTCAGAAGGAGCCCTGGTTCCTGCTTTACTCTTGGTTGAATTGGTTTAGAAATGAGTCAGACTTACCTGGTCGGGAATATTGGAAATCTCCTGTGATGTGTGCCAAGCTGCGTTCGCAGCAGTCCTGGAAGGCTTTCCTGCAGCTCGGGAACGCTTGACGAATTGAATGGATAGCAAACTGCTCACAGGTCACACTGTTGGGAATGTAGCCCAGACCCCTCCTGCAGCACTTGCCTACGTTTCCATGACCAGCCACTAGAAACGCATACAAGCACCCAAACAATACACACATGAAGAATCATAAACATGCCCTCGCACACACACAATATGCACACTACCCACCATCATGATCCTTATTCTGTGAATTGCATATTCTGTCGAAGAAAAGGAATGCTACCCTTTAATTAATGCGTGTGTGCTGCAATATACATTTGTTTTACTTGGCAGAAAGGAAGGGATTAGTCATTGCATCACATGATGATATGTAATGGCTACGTTGGTATAGAGGGGTGGAAGAGCCCTTACCCAATTCATTTTCCTGGGCCTCTGTGAGAGATCTCTTTGCTCGAGGAACAGGAGCCGGTTGGGCCGGAGCTGCCAAATGGGAGAATTCAGCCTGACCTATTTCTGCCGATTTCACAAATTATCTGTTAAATTAATCTAAAGTCATGATTTGTATAAAACACTTATCTACCAAAAATAAGTCTAGGACATCGTTATTGGTGCAATAATTTCTGCAGGAATAATGCATTGAATGTTCCAAGCAGAGCCGTTTCTAGCTATAAGCTACGGCAGGCATCTCCAAACGGCGGACCGCGGTCCGGGTCCGGACCAAGTGACGGTCCTATCCGGACCCATGACCAATTTAAAATAATAATAAAAAAAAATATATATATCATTTTGTCATGTATAGTGAAATCATTTTTTTTTATGATTTCACTATACAAAGCATGATTATGTTAGTAAAATCATTTCTCACTGAAATACAAATTGAAAGGCAGAATAGTCTGTAGTACAGCAGGAAAACAGCAAAAAGCAATTATCTTCAAAGAGCGAAGATCATGCACTCACCCAACTCCCCCCCTCCCTCCGTCTGTCACGGCATAGCGTCACTCAAAAAATAGCCAATCAAATTTTTTGTTTACCGGAAGAGCGATTTGGAATGAGAAAATGGCTTGCTTGAAAACAGACATTTTAAAGATGAATGGACTGACCAATACAGGTTCATTCTCCCGCAAGGCAGTACTAAACCTTTGTTGTGTCTTTTATGTGTTGAAACCGTGGCGCTGATAAAAAGCGGGAATATTAAGCGGCATTACGAATCCAAACACAGATCCTTCGAGGAAAAGTATCCCCAGAAGTCAGAAGTAAGAGCGTGAAAAATATCCGAGCTGAGAGCTCAGTATGAGAGGTCTACCCGTGTCTTCACACACTCATTTACAGGCCAGCAACTTGCAACATAAAAAAACTTTCAGTGACACGACTGTTGTGAAGGAGTGCTTGAACGCCGCTGCCGAGACGTTACTTGAAGGTAAACAAAGGGATGAATTGCGTGAAAAAATAAAGCAAATCCCAATGTGAGCTGCAACGACAGCCAGAAAATCCGAAATGTTATCAGATGACGCTTCACGTCACAGCTTGATGCGGCTGTTCAGAGTGCCCCATCCTTAGCCATTGATGAGTCTTCAGATGTAACGGATAATGCCCAGCTTTTGGTTTATGTGCGATTGTTTCATCAAGACAAGAAAGAGATCTGTGAGGACCTGTTGGGTCTAACACTACCTGAGACACACACAAGACGAGAAGATATTTATGAGGCTATTAAGGAGATGCTGTTAAAGAGGGGGATTGATCTAACAAAGGTTGTCTCAGTCACCACAGAAGGGGTAACTGTTTTGCTTACTTGAAATGTAGGCCTGGTGTACCTGTTTTGCTTACTTGAAATGTACGCCTAATGCACTTTGTGTTTATTTGAAGTGTAGGCCTAGTGTTTCTGTTCTGCTTACTTGACATGTAGGCCTTATGCACTTTTTATGTTTACTTGAAATGCAGGCCTAATGTACCTGTTTTGTTTACTTGAAATGTTAATATGTATTACTTTGTCTTACTAGTTTTTCATGGTTAAAAGTAAGATATTTGGAAATTGAAAATAAATACATCTGAAATGATAAGGTAATATGCCGTGTTAATTGTATTTGACAAAAGAAGGCTATTAGGACGTGGTAGGTTCGGACCTTTCTTGGAAGGAATTTTTAGTTACTGGACCTTGTTCAATTTTAATTGAAGACCCCTGAGCTACGGTATGTAAGAGATGGCTTTGCTGTAATGGGGCCCCCAAGTAGGATGTAACTTTGGCCCCCAAGAGGTCAGAGGCAGCTCTGATCCTCCGTAACTCTTGGTTGAATTTGTTTAGATAAACAAATGAGTCCGACTGACCTAGTCCAAAATAATGGAGATCTTCTGGGAGGCTTTTCACCAAGCGTTCGCAGCAGTCCTGGAAGGCTTTCCTACAGCTTGGGTACCCTTCACCAACGGATTGGATAGCAAACTGCTCACAGGTCACACTTCTGGGAATGTGGTCCAGACCCCTCCTGCAGCACCTGCCTATGTTTCCATGACCAGCCACTAGAAACGCATACAAGCATCGAAACAATACACACATGAACAATCATAAACATGCCCACGCACGCACACAATACGCACACTACCCACCATCATGATCCTTATTCTGTGAATTGCATATTCTGTCGAAGAAAAGGAACGCTACCCTTTAATTAATGTGTGTGTGCTGCAATATACATTTGTTTTACTTGACAGAAAGGAAGGGATTAGTCATTGCATCACATGATGATATGTAATGGCTACGTTGGTATAGAGAGGTGGAAGAGCCCTTACCCAATTCATTTTCCTGGGCCTCTGTGAGAGATCTCATTGCTCGAGGAACAGGAGCCGGTTGGGGCCGAGCTGCCAAATGGGAGAAATTAGCCTGACCTGTTTTGTGCCGATTTCACAAATTATCTGTTAAATTCATCTAAAGACATGATTTGTATAAGACACTTATCTACCAAAAATAAGTCTAGGACATTGTTATTGGTGCAATAATTTCTGCAGGAATAATGCATTGAATGTTCCAAGCAGAGCCGTTTCTAGCTATAAGCTACGGTATGTAAGAGATGGCTTTGCTGTAATGGGGCCCCCAAGTAGGATGTAACTTTGGCCCCCAAGAGGTCAGAGGCAGCCCTGATCCTCCGTAACTCTTGGTTGAATTGGTTTGGATAAACAAATGAGTCAGACTGACAACCTCCGGAATAATGGAGATCTTCTGGGAGGCTTTTCACCAAGCGTTCGCAGCAGTCCTGGAAGGCTTTCCTGCAGCGTGGGTACCCTTCACCAACGGATTGGATAGCAAACTGCTCACAGGTCACACGGCTGGGAATGTGGTCCAGACCCCTCCTGCAGCACCTGCCTACGTTTCCATGACCAGCCACTAGAAACGCATACAAGCATCGAAACAATACACACATGAACAATAATAAACATGCCCACGCACGCACACAATACGCACACTACCCACCATCAACATCATTATTCTGTGATTTGCATATTCTGTCGAAGAAAAGGAACGCTACCCTTTAATTAATGTGTGTGTGCTGCAATATACATTTGTTTTACTTGACAGAAAGGAAGGGATTAGTCATTGCATCACATGATGATATGTAATGGCTACGTTGGTATAGAGAGGTGGAAGAGCCCTTACCCAATTCATTTTCCTGGGCCTCTGTGAGAGATCTCTTTGCGCGAGGAGCAGGAGCCGGTTGGGCCGGAGCTGCCAAATGGGAGAAATTAGCCTGACCTGTTTTGTGCCGATTTCACAAATTATCTGTTAAATTCATCTAAAGACATGATTTGTATAAGACACTTATCTACCAAAAATAAGTCTAGGACATTGTTATTGGTGCAATCATTTCTGCAGGAATAATGCATTGAATGTTCCAAGCAGAGCCGTTTTTAGCTATAAGCTACGGTATGTAAGAGATGGCTTTGCTGTAATGGGGCCCCCAAGTAGGATGTAACTTTGGCCCCCAAGAGGTCAGAGGCAGCCCTGATCCTCCGTAACTCTTGGTTGAATTGGTTTGGATAAACAAATGAGTCAGACTGACCTCCTCTGGAATGATGGAGATCTTCTGGGAGGCTTTTCACCAAGCGTTCGCAGCAGTCCTGGAAGGCTTTCCTGCAGCGTGGGTACCTTTCACGAACGGATTGGATAGCAAACTGCTCACAGGTCACACGGCTGGGAATGTGGTCCAGACCCCTCCTGCAGCACCTGCCTACTTTTCCATGACCAGCCACTAGAAACGCATACAAGCATCGAAACAATCCACACATGAACAATCATAAACATGTCCACGCACACACACAATATGCACACTACCCACCATCATGATCCTTATTCTGTGAATTGCATATTCTATCGAAGAAAAGGAATGCTACCCTTTAATTACTGCGTGTGTGCTGCAATATACATTTGTTTTACTTGGCAGAAAGGAAGGGATTAGTCATTGCATCACATGATGATATGTAATGGCTACGTTGGTATAGAGAGGTGGAAGAGCCCTTACCCAATTCATTTTCCTGGGCCTTTGTGAGAGATCTCTTTGCTCGAGGAACAGGAGCCGGTTGGGGCGGCGCTGCCAAATGGAAGAATTCATCCTGACCTATATCTGCCGATTTCACAAATTATCTGTTAAATTCATCTAAAGTCATGATTTGTATCAAACACTTATCTACCAAAAATAAGTCTAGGACATCGTTATTGGTGCAATAATTTCTGCAGGAATAATGCATTGAATGTTCCAAGCAGAGCCGTTTCTAGCTATAAGCTACGGCAGGCATCTCCAAACGGCGGACCGCGGTCCGGGTCCGGACCAAGTGACGGTCCTATCCGGACCCATGACCAATTTAAAATAATAATAAAAATATATATATATATCATTTTGTCATGTATAGTGAGATCCTTCGAGGAAAAGTATCCCCAGAAGTCAGAAGTAAGAGCGTGAAAAATATCCGAGCTCAGAGCTCAGTATGAGAGGTCTACCCGTGTCTTCACACACTCATTTACAGGCCAGCAACTTGCTACCGAATGGGTAACCCTTCCTTTTACAGTCCCCTAATTACTAGGTATTTACCCGGTACATACATGGTAAATCATAGTGTATTACTGGGTTATTACCACTGGTAATAAGAAGGTAAATACAGAGGTAGTTACCCATCAAATACATGATAAATCATAGTGTATTACTGGGTAATTACCACTGGTAATAAGAAGGTAAATACAGAGGAATTATCCAGTAAATTATAGTGTATTACCACTGGTAATAAGAAGGTAAATACAGAGGAATTACAGCTGAAGTACTAAGTAAAACCTCCACTATTACCCATCAACTCAACTAAGTAGCGTGTAGTTGTAACTGTTTTAGGTTGGTAATAACTCTATATTGTGTACTTCCTAGGAAATTAGGCAACCAATTCTTATAAACAACAATTATCCAAGGTTTATGTTGTTAACAGCCCAAGTTTAATGATGTACTATATAGAAATTAGCATAGTGCTTTCCAATAAAATACTTTTTCTTAGTTATTATTCGTAGCTACACCCATTTAGAAAGGGTTTATTCGATTTACCACTATGGAATTACTTACCTGGTAACAACCTCTGCAGGAACAGTTTTCCTCTAGTAAGTAAGTAAGTAAGTAAGTAAGTAAGTAAGTAAGCTTTATTTGTACAGCGCCTTTCACAGACCAGGGTCACAAAGCGCTTCACAGTTAAAACAAAAACAATAACAATACACAGTTAAGAAGTACATACAAATTTAAGTTTAAAAGGCCAAGACAACTAGGTGACAAACATAGCAGCCCCAAGACAGCTAAGCAAAAGCATGAGCAAACAAATAGGTCTTTAGTTGCTTTTTGAAGGAGTCAACAGACTCCATCGAACGCAGAGAGAGCGGAAGATCGTTTCAGAGCCTGGGAGCAACAGCCTGGAAGGATCTGTCTCCTCTGGTCCGGAAACGAGTGTGTGGCAACGTCAACAGATTCTGATCCACAGACCTCAGAGCCCGAGTTGGGGTGTAAGGCTGGATCAGATCACTGATGTAAGGCGGAGCCTGGCCATGCAAAGCTCTGAACGTTAAAACCAAAATTTTAAAATTGATCCTAGACGAAACTGGCAGCCAATGAAGAGCTTTAAGAATAGGGGTTATATGAGTCCTCCTATTGGTGCGAGTCAGAACTCTCGCTGCAGAGTTTTGCACTAACTGCAGGCGAGACAGCTCCTTTTTGTTTAGACAAGAAAACAAACTATTACAATAGTCTAAACGCGAAGACACAAATGCATGAGTGATCAGCTCCAAGTCATTTTGTGAAACCATTTTCCTGAGTTTCGAAATGCTCCTCAGTTGAAAAAAGCAATTTTTGGTCAGCTGTTTACAGTGCTGCACTAATGACATGTCTTTACCAGGTTCTTACCATATAATTTGTAATACATTATTCCCTTTTCCATGCAGTCAACACAAACTTGTACCATGTACGTTCTGCGACGTTACCAAGTAAAACGCGACAATTTACCCAGTAATTAAGCTGAAACTGTACTGTAAAAGGAAGCCTCGTTTGTTTCCATGGTATTACCAGGTTCTTACCATATCATTTGTAATAAAATATTCCCTTTTCCATGCAGTCAACACAAACTTGTACCATGTACGTTCTGCGACGTTACCAAGTAAAACACAACAATTTACCCAGTAAGTAAGCTGAAACTGTACTGTAAAAGTAAGCCTTGTTTGTTTCCATGGTATTACCAGGCTCTTACCATATAAGTTGTAACTGGTTATTCCCTTTTCCATGCAATCAACACAAACCATATATGTTCTGCAACATCGTTCACCAGAAGTTAAGCACTTTAATTGTTGTTATAAAACCCCAAACCACTGTTGATGAAAGGCATATTAAAATTAAACAAAATCAAAGGCTTATCTTTCAAACAATGCATATCTCACAAACAGGCACTGAACACTGAAGAAATCGGACAAAAAAAAGAGCCGTCCACATCAACTCAATTTAAATGTTACTGATGGTGTTTTCATAAAACACATGACATTTTTATGGCAAGTGACCGCAAGGAAGACTGCTTCAACCTCTTCAATTTGAATAAGTGGTGAATGCCATGCAGCAATCTGCCTATGGGAGCATTTTTCTGGTCATTCGCAAACCAATGAGTCCACTCGATGAATGAGAGATGACTCTTTAGTGTTACCATGGAATTGTTTCTGGAAATAAATCATATAAAATAACATAAAAATCACTAAAAAATACATTTTGTCACCGGATTGTAGTAGTAGTTGCCAATGGTGGGCTGCTACTTACTGCAGGTAACTTTGCTAATATATTGCATTAATGTTAAACGGGATGCAATTAATAATTTCAAACATAGTTTAGTCGATTTTTGTCGAATATTAAACTATTAACTGCATTATGATTAAAAAACTATATTGCAATATATTTGTGCGATTAATTTCCTGAAACAATTCCATGGTAACGTCTCTGCCACCAGTCGGTGAGTGTAATTTGCTGACGGCCCCTAAAACAGGTAGCAGCCAGAAGTAAATGACGTTGTTGCACAGACATCGATGGCGCCAACATGTGTTTGTGATTTTTCGCGATACGGTGTCCTAAACCGTCCTCAACATACTAAGCCCGTAATGTATTGCACTTATGTTGATTAATCCGATTGGGTGGTAAACCGAATATCTGGCGAATATCAAACCGGAGGCTAACTTGCACCTGTTGAGATGGCATGCTCCGGTAGAGCTGCTCTTTAGCATCGCGCTAACCGGGGCTAACAGAGCCTGTCTCTTCCCGTCCTATTAACTGTACTTATGGGAGAAAGCCCGATTAAATCCGGATATTTTAATAAATTGGGTGTTATAGGTTTTAACCAACATGTCCGAGTTATTTGAATGACAGAAGCTCCGCTAGCTCGATGCTAAAGGGCTAACCGGAGCTAACAGCCTGTCCCCTCCCGTCCTATTAACTGTATTTATGGCTATGCCTTTTTCTCTTTTCAATACCATACACAATGGCCAGAGGACCAGCATCCTTTTTTAACTGATTAACAAAATAATCTTTGAGTTCTACAAGTTCTAGAAATGTTCATTAATTGACAGTCCTAATGTTTATTTTCTTGTCTTCTGATTCTTTATTACAGTATGGAAGGGGTGATTTGGAGGTACCTGGTCAGGTCTTGGTCAGCCTTCAAATCCCAGATGTGGAGACTGCAGGGATACCTCACGGAGAAGACACTAAAGAGCCCTCTCTCATTCATCGAGTGGACTCATTGGTTTGCGAATGACCACAAAGACGCTCCCATAGGCAGATTGCTGAATGGCATTCACCACTTATTCAAATTGTAGAGGTTGAAGCTGTCTTCCTTGTGGTCACTTGCCATAACACTGTCATGTGTTTTATGAAAAAACCATCAGTAACATTTAAATTGAGTTGATGTGGACGGCTCTTTTTTTTGTCAGATTTCTTCAGTGTTCAGTGCCTGTTTGTGAGATATGCATTGTTTGAAGGATAAGCCTTTGATTTTGTTTAATTTTAATATGCCTTTCATCAACAGTGGTTTGGGGTTTTATAACAACAATTAAAGTGCTTAACTACTGGTGAACGATGTTGCAGAACATATATGGTTTGTGTTGATTGCATGGAAAAGGGAATAACCAGTTACAACTTATATGGTAAGAGCCTGGTAATACCATGGAAACAAACAAGGCTTCCTTTTACAGTACAGTTTCAGCTTAATTACTGGGTAAATTGTCGTGTTTTACATGGTAACGTTGCAGAACGTACATGGTAAAAGTTTGTGTTGACTGCATGAAAAAGGGAATGTATTACAAATTACATGGTAAGAACCTGGTAATACCATGGAAACAAACAGCTTCGTACCCAGTATTTAAGAAGATGTACCATGACACTAGAGGAAAACTGTTCCTGCAGAGGTTGTCACCAGGTAAGTAATTCCATAGTGGTAAATCGAATAAACCCTTTCTAAATGGGTGTAGCTATGAATAATAACTAAGAAAAAGTATTTTATTGGAAAGTACTATGCTAATTTCTAGATAGTACATCATTCAATTTGGGCTGTTACCAACATAAACCTTGGATAATAGATGTTTCTAAGAATTGGTTGCCTAATTTCCTAGGAAGTACACAATATCGGAGTTATTACCAACCTAAAACAGTTACAACTACACGCTACTTAGTTGAGTTGATGGGTGATAGTGGAGTTTTACTTGGTACATCAGCTGTAATTCCTCTGTATTTACCTTCTTATTACCAGTGGTAATTACGCAGTAATACACTATAATTTACCGGATAATTCCTCTGTATTTACCTTCTTATTACGAGTGGTAATTACCCAGTAATACACTATGATTTACCGGGGTAACTACCTCTGTATTTACCTTCTTATTACCAGTGGTAATTACCCAGTAATACACTATGATTTACCATGTATGTACCGGGTAAATACCTAGTAATTAGGGGACTGTAAAAGGAAAGGTTACCAATGAATGCTCACTAAAGATTGCATGGATTTTGGGGCAACATAAAAAAACTTTCAGTGACACGACTGTTGTGAAGGAGTGCTTGAACGCCGCTGCCGAGACGTTACTTGAAGGTAAACAAAGGGATGAATTGCGTGAAAAAATAAAGCAAATCCCAATGTGAGCTGCAACGACAGCCAGAAAATCCGAAATGTTATCAGATTGGCTTCACGTCACAGCTTGATGCGGCTGTTCAGAGTGCCCCATCCTTAGCCATTGATGAGTCTTCAGATGTAACGGATAATGCCCAGCTTTTGGTTTATGTGCGATTGTTTCATCAAGACAAGAAAGAGATCTGTGAGGACCTGTTGGGTCTAACACTACCTGAGACACACACAAGACGAGAAGATATTTATGAGGCTATTAAGGAGATGCTGTTAAAGAGGGGGATTGATCTAACAAAGGTTGTCTCAGTCACTACAGAAGGGGTAACTGTTTTGCTTACTTGAAATGTAGGCCTGGTGCACCTGTTTTGCTTACTTGAAATGTAGGCCTAATGCACTTTGTGTTTATTTGAAGTGTAGGCCTAGTGTTCCTGTTCTGCTTACTTGACATGTAGGCCTTATGCACTTTTTATGTTTACTTGAAATGCAGGCCTAATGTACCTGTTTTGTTTACTTGAAATGTTAATATGTATTACTTTGTCTTACTAGTTTTTCATGGTTAAAAGTAAGCTATTTGAAAAATTGAAAATAAATACATCTGAAATGATAAGGTAATATGCCGTGTTAATTGTATTTGACAAAAGAAGGCTATTAGGACGTGGTAGGTTCGGACCTTTCTTGGAAGGAATTTTTAGTTACTGGACCTTGTTAAATTTTAATTGAAGACCCCTGAGCTACGGTATGTAAGAGATGGCTTTGCTGTAATGGGGCCCCCAAGTAGGATGTAACTTTGGCCCCCAAGAGGTCAGAGGCAGCTCTGATCCTCCGTAACTCTTGGTTGAATTGGTTTGGATAAACAAATGAGTCAGACTGACCTAGTGCGGAAAAATAGGGATCTTCTAGGAGGCTTTTCACCAAGCGTTCGCAGCAGTCCTGGAAGGCTTTCCTGCAGCGTGGGTACCCTTCACCAACGGATTGGATAGCAAACTGCTCACAGGCCACACGGTTGGGAATGTGGTCCAGACCCCTCCTGCAGCACCTGCCTACGTTTCCATGACCAGCCACTAGAAACGCATACAAGCATCGAAACAATACACACATGAACAATCATAAACATGCCCACGCACGCACACAATACGCACACTACCCACCATCAACATCCTTATTCTGTGAATTGCATATTCTGTCGAAGAAAAGGAATGCTACCCTTTAATTAATGTGTGTGTGCTGCAATATACATTTGTTTTACTTTGACAGAAAGGAAGGGATTAGTCATTGCATCACATGATGATATGTAATGGCTACGTTGGTATAGAGAGGTGGAAGAGCCCTTACCCAATTCATTTTCCTGGGCCTCTGTGAGAGATCTCTTTGCTCGAGGAACAGGAGCCGGTTGGGGTGGTGCTGCCAAATGGGAGAAATTAGCCTGACCTGTTTTGTGCCGATTTCACAAATTATCTGTTAAATTCATCTAAAGACATGATTTGTATAAGACACTTATCTACCAAAAATAAGTCTAGGACATTGTTATTGGTGCAATAATTTCTGCAGGAATAATGCATTGAATGTTCCAAGCAGAGCCGTTTCTAGCTATAAACTACGGCAGGCATCTCCAAACGGCGGACCGCGGTCCGGGTCCGGACCAAGTGACGGTCCTATCAGGACCCATGACCAATTTAAAATAATAATAAAAAAATATATATATATCATTTTGTCATGTATAGTGAAATCATTTTTTTTTATGATTTCACTATACAAAGCATGATTATGTTAGTAAAATCATTTCTCACTGAAATACAAATTGAAAGGCAGAATAGTCTGTAGTACAGCAGGAAAACAGCAAAAAGCAATGATCTTCAAACAGCGAAGATCATGCACTCACCCAACTCCCCCCCTCCCTCCGTCTGTCACGGCATAGCGTCACTCAAAAAATAGCCAATCAAATTTTTTGTTTACCGGAAGAGCGATTTGGAATGAGAAAATGGCTTGCTTGAAAACAGACATTTTAAAGATGAATGGACTGACCAATACAGGTTAATTCTCCCGCAAGGCAGTACTAAACCTTTGTTGTGTCTTTTATGTGTTGAAACCGTGGCGCTGATATAAAGCGGGAATATTAAGCGGCATTACGAATCCAAACACAGATCCTTCGAGGAAAAGTATCCCCAGAAGTCAGAAGTAAGAGCGTGAAAAATATCCGAGCTGAGAGCTCAGTATGAGAGGTCTACCCGTGTCTTCACACACTCATTTACAGGCCAGCAACTTGCAACATAAAAAAACTTTCAGTGACACGACTGTTGTGAAGGAGTGCTTGAACGCCGCTGCCGAGACGTTACTTGAAGGTAAACAAAGGGATGAATTGCGTGAAAAAATAAAGCAAATCCCAATGTGAGCTGCAACGACAGCCAGAAAATCCGAAATGTTATCAGATTGGCTTCACGTCACAGCTTGATGCGGCTGTTCAGAGTGCCCCATCCTTAGCCATTGATGAGTCTTCAGATGTAACGGATAATGCCCAGCTTTTGGTTTACGTGCGATTGTTTCATCAAGACAAGAAAGAGATCTGTGAGGACCTGATGGGTCTAACACTACTTGAGACACACACAAGACGAGAAGATATTTATGAGGCTATTAAGGAGATGCTGTTAAAGAGGGGGATTGATCTAACAAAGGTTGTCTCAGTCACTACAGAAGGGGTAACTGTTTTGCTTACTTGAAATGTAGGCCTGGTGTACCTGTTTTGCTTACTTGAAATGTAGGCCTAATGCACTTTGTGTTTATTTGAAGTGTAGGCCTAGTGTTTCTGTTCTGCTTACTTGACATGTAGGCCTTATGCACTTTTTATGTTTACGTGAAATGCAGGCCTAATGTACCTGTTTTGTTTACTTGAAATGTTAATATGTATTACTTTGTCTTACTAGTTTTTCATGGTTAAAAGTAAGCTATTTGAAAAATTGAAAATAAATACATCTGAAATGATAAGGTAATATGCCGTGTTAAAGGTTGGGTAGGTGATTTGCGAAACGCCAGCAGATTTTGAAAATACACAACTCAAATGGTCCTACCCCCTCTCCTTCAACGCTGACTCTGACTCCACCCATTCCAAGTACCTGGACGCGCAATCATGCACGAGCGCGAACAGAGATGCGCGAGAGCGAGCCAGGCTAGCGTAGGTTTTCGTTTAACAACATGGCACTACATTCAGCTGTAAGTTGCACCCAGTACCGCGGGAAGTAGGAGTGCTGGGGGTGCTGCAACACCCCCTGTCCGAGGCCCTGTCTTATCACAGAAAACGATCATTTCTAAAAACTCCGGCCAAAGTGGAGATTTCTGAAAACGCCGGTTATGTGTTGTCGTGTCAACGGGGAGAAACGGGATTTTAGGTTCTGAAGCGTCACATTATGCACCAGGAAATGCTTAACGTCATGTGAGCGCCCGCTGTACCGTATTGGTCCGAATATAAACACAAACCCCATTGTAAGACGACCTATATTTGGAAAAAAGATTTGAAGACCAGATCCGTTTTTTATGAATAAATAAATTGTATTCATTGAAATAATATACGAAAATAAAAAGGCATCGAATAAAACACTGCATTGCCACTAAACAGTAGTGCAAATAGGCCGTACTGATGTGTACACCAAAGACTATTCCTGAACACTGCCCCGCTGTGTTCGCTCTGGCTGTGGTCGCTCCGAACTGTTTCGGCCCGTGGCAAAGCGAGTCATCCTCGCTGCTGTCCAAGGCATTTTGAGACGCAGCATTTATTTAATGCTCATATGACCTAGTGCTGAAAAAAAGGTTATATGAAAAAGTGTGAGGGTAGCGGTGGTGCGCTAAACTTGTTCTGTGAGCAGCTGGATGTGAACGATCGATTTTCAACTGTCCGCGCATGCACTGGTGTAATTGAGCTGCGCTGCTATACATCTTTTTTTATCAATGTAACGAGTTGCGAGTCTAGTGCAGGCTGAATTTTTTTTTTTCCCTGCACCCCCTGCTGAGAATACGTTCTCGCTGCAATGGTTGGACCAGATGTTATAAACATTAAACGGTCACATAAATCATTACTATTTTTAGAAAATGTATGTTTGTTTCATATAATTGTATTGGAAGTCCTGGTTTTCACTAGGGTTGCCGCGGTGTGGACATTTTCACACCGAGTAATACACTCGTCTCCACACCGGTATTACCGAGTATAAACGGTATAAACTTTGAAACTAGGTCAACCGCCACACAAGCATCGGTTTTTAGACCCTTCTCGTCCTTCAGTTGCCGCCAACGTTCGAAAGCAGCGCCTAGGATTATTCTTGATTTCAGTTTTTCTCTTTCAGCGTTTTTATTATCAATTACTCTCTGAAAAAGAGTTTTCCTTCTCTTTGCTGGTGGTGGTGGTGGTGGTGGTGGGGATGGTGGCGTCTTGTCTGCCATGGAAATTGTCTTCTACTGCTAGGTCCAAATGTGGATTAACTAGTTCCAGTAGCTACCGCAGGATAACAACAAACAGGAGCTTGCTCTGGGTCACGAGCTCTGGGTCACGAGTACTGCACGAAGGGGTCGCGCGCGGGGCGCGGGGGAGGGGGAGTGCAGTACGACCGTTTGATTGACGTACTTACTGTCCAATGCAACTCGGTGGCAATGGAAATGATTGGCTGGAGTTTTTCGAGCCCTGCCCGTTCCACAGATGATTGACTTGTTTAATTTTCATGTCAGTACTTCTAACTCAGTGGCTGTAAGCGGGTTATGATAAGGATTTCAAGTAATTTTGCAAAAATGGCCAAAAAAGCAAATCACCTATACAACCTTTAATTGTATTTGACAAAAGAAGGCTATTAGGTCGTGGTAGGTTCGGACCTTTCTTGGAAGGAATTTTTAGTTACTGGACCTTGTTCAATTTTAATTGAAGACCCCTGAGCTACGGTATGTAAGAGATGGCTTTGCTGTAATGGGGCCCCCAAGTAGGATGTAACTTTGGCCCCCAAGAGGTCAGAGGCAGCCCTGATCCTCCGTAACTCTTGGTTGAATTTGTTTAGATAAACAAATGAGTCCGACTGACCTGGTCGAGAATAATGGCGATCTTCTGGGAGGCTTTTCACCAAGCGTTCGCAGCAGTCCTGGAAGGCTTTCCTACAGCGTGGGTACCTTTCACCAACGGATTGGATAGCAAACTGCTCACAGGTCACACGGTTGGGAATGTGGTCCAGACCCCTCCTGCAGCACCTGCCTACGTTTCCATGACCAGCCACTAGAAACGCATACAAGCATCGAAACAATACACACATGAACAATCATAAACATGCCCACGCACGCACACAATACGCACACTACCCACCATCATGATCCTTATTCTGTGAATTGCATATTCTGTCGAAGAAAGGAACGCTACCCTTTAATTAATGTGTGTGTGCTGCAATATACATTTGTTTTACTTTGACAGAAAGGAAGGGATTAGTCATTGCATCACATGATGATATGTAATGGCTACGTTGGTATAGAGAGGTGGAAGAGCCCTTACCCAATTCATTTTCCTGGGCCTCTGTGAGAGATCTCTTTGCTCGAGGAGCAGGAGCCGGTTGGGGCCGAGCTGCCAAATGGGAGAAATTAGCCTGACCTGTTTTGTGCCGATTTCACAAATTATCTGTTAAATTCATCTAAAGTCATGATTTGTATAAGACACTTATCTACCAAAAATAAGTTTAGGACATCGTTATTGGTGCAATCATTTCTGCAGGAATAATGCATTGAATGTTCCAAGCAGAGCCGTTTCTAGCTATAAGCTACGGTATGTAAGAGATGGCTTTGCTGTAATGGGGCCCCCAAGTAGGATGTAACTTTGGCCCCCAATAGGTCAGAGGCAGCCCTGATCCTCCTTAACTCTTGGTTGAATTGGTTTGGATAAACAAATGAGTCCGACTGACCTGGTCGAGAATAATGGAGATCTTCTGGGAGGCTTTTCAACAAGCGTTCGCAGCAGTCCTGGAAGGCTTTCCTGCAGCGTGGGTACCTTTCACGAACGGATTGGATAGCAAACTGCTCACAGGTCACACGGCTGGGAATGTGGTCCAGACCCCTCCTGCAGCACCTGCCTACTTTTCCATGACCAGCCACTAGAAACGCATACAAGCATCGAAACAATACACACATGAACAATCATAAACATGCCCACGCACGCACACAATACGCACACTACCCACCATCATGATCCTTATTCTGTGAATTGCATATTCTGTTGAAGAAAAGGAATGCTACCCTTTAATTAATGTGTGTGTGCTGCAATATACATTTGTTTTACTTTGACAGAAAGGAAGGGATTAGTCATTGCATCACATGATGATATGTAATGGCTACGTTGGTATAGAGAGGTGGAAGAGCCCTTACCCAATTCATTTTCCTGGGCATTTGTGAGAGATCTCTTTGCTCGAAGAACAGGAGCCGGTTGGGGCGGCGCTGCCAAATGGGAGAATTCAGCCTGACCTGTTTTGTGCCGATTTCACAAATTATTTGTTAAATTCATCTAAAGTCATGATTTGTATAAAACACTTATCTACCAAAAATAAGTCTGGGACATCGTTATTGGTGCAATCATTTTTGCAGGAATAATGCATTGAATGTTCCAAGCAGAGCCGTTTCTAGCTGTAAGCTACGCTACGGTATGTAAGAGATGGCTTTGCTGTAATGGGTCGCCCAAGTAGGATGTAACTTTGGCCCCCAAGAGGTCAGAGGCAGCCCTGATCCTCCGTAACTCTTGGTTGAATTGGTTTGGATAAACAAATGAGTCCGACTGACCTCGTCCAGAATAATGGAGATCTTCTGGGAGGCTTTTCACCAAGCGTTCGCAGCAGTCCTGGAAGGCTTTCCTGCAGCGTGGGTACCCTTCACCAACGGATTGGATAGCAAACTGCTCACAGGTCACACGGCTGGGAATGTGGTCCAGACCCCTCCTGCAGCACCTGCCTACGTTTCCATGACCAGCCACTAGAAACGCATACAAGCATCGAAACAATACACACATGAACAATCACATAAATGCCAAAGCACACACACAATACGCACACTACCCACGATCCTGAGCCTGAGAACTGCATATTCTTTTGAACCAAAGGAATACTACTCTGTCATTCATGCGTGTGTGTTGCAATATACACTTGTTTCACTTTGACAGCAAGGAAGGGATTTGTTATGCCATTACATTATGATTTGAAATGGCTACATGTCTTGCCTAGATTACATAATGAGAAGTCTCTTCCAAGCAAGGCTAAGAATTCTTTACTTATTTGAGAAATCAGAGAGGAGGAAGAGGAGGAGGAGGAGGAGAAGCAGATAGGAAAAGATAGTGATCAAGTATCTCATGTGTTACATTTATAGGACTTTAAAAGGCACACTGTCAATTTCTCGCAAGGTGTTTGTTAGCTCTTGGACAGGACTGTGAAAGAAATCTGTGTTAGGGAATTTAATGTAGAATATGATATGGTCATGGGCGATCAGATTATTTCTCCACAAAGACGAATAGAGAGGTGGAAGAGCCCTTACCCATTGCCATTTTCTGCTCCTCGGTGAGGGATCTCTTTTCCCGAATCGAACCTGGGAGTTTCCTTCCTGCTCACACAGAAAAATACAGATCCCTGTGACTCTGAACATGTGTTTGTAGCACATCCCAAACCGTTTCACAGGTTACCATCGACATTGAAGGACATAATCCTAACAATGATCTCTCTGACACGGCCACCCACTTCCAGGATTGCCCAGACGGAGCTCCCCATGGCCACACGCTCACAGCCCGCCTGCCGTCAGCGAATCCACGCCGTCTGTGTCATTCACTCGACGTCAAAGTCATTCGGAAAGACACTTTGACGTCACGGAAAGAATGCCACTTGAGTTCGGAGCAGGGTAGAACTGCTTGGTGAAGACTGTAGAGGTGATAGGATTTAACACCTTTTTTCTCTGAATTAATTATTTTGGTAACAGTGACAAAAGGTCATAGATTACTATGTGGAAGATCACTTAAGGCATATCTCCACGTTTGAATCAAACGAAGGATTATCCTTCCAACGCCGTTTTAACAAGGGATTCTGGATTATCAGTCTCTTGTTGTGATTTTGTTCACCGGAACGAGGCGAAGACCAAAACGTCTCCAAATCCTTGTACTGCCACAATGAAGGCCACTACCGATGCTACAGAACTGCCAAATCGATGTGCAAATGATCTTCTAATACACGTGAGCTCAATCAGAAATATTCATCAAAGCATACTGTTCTTCTTTGAGAAATCAGAGAGGAGGAGAAAACAATTTCCATGTTGGTCTTGAGACCATGATGTGAAAGTATCGCATATGTTACATATATAGGAGTCAATAAATGGCACATTATTTCTCTCAAGGTGTTTAGTTTCACCAATAAACGCAATGTCCACATATAGATCCCATTCTGCTCTTACAGGACAGTGAAAGAAAGCTGTGTGAGGGAATATAATGTAGAATATAATATGGTAAGATCACATGGGTGTAGATCATATAAGATGTGTGGAGAGGTTGAAGAGCCCTTACCCATCACAGCTTTCTGCTCCTTTTCTGTGAGGGATCTCTTTGCACGTACCGCTTCTGTGCAAGTCCCAGCTGCGCACACACAAAGAAACATCCCTGTAGCTCCGTACAAGTGTTCATAGCCCATCCCACCCTGTCTACTGAGATGCATCTCGATGGATCGACTGATTGCTTTTATATCGGTTGATTCACTGATCGACTTACCACTTTGTGACCCTTGGTGAATGGCATTGGTCAGTAAGGTGAGGCCAGCCAATTGGAAGACGCCCTGGGCATCCCCTCCCCCGCCGGCCCCGCAGCCCTGGTCACTGAGCTCAATATGCCTCAATACCTGGAAGACAGAGGTCTGTTGCCGTCAGTCTGCCTGGCTATGCATGTCTGCTTGTAGGTCAGTCCTGCCCTTTCCTTACCATGTCGACAGGGTCCTTGTGATTGCGACGCAGGGGAAAGATGGCTGTATCCACAGCAGAGAGAGCAACAAGTCCGTCCTGCTTGGTTGACACATCCAGCAGGAGGTGGGACTTGGGCCTCTGATCCCGTCTTCTGTAGCGAACCTCAGTCTGCACACGCACACACACGTACACACAAACGCATGCGCGCACACACAAACACACACATACACACACACACGCACACACACATACACACGCACACACATCGATTTGAATCATATTTTGTGAATGTAGATGTGCGTGTGTGTGTGTGTGTGTGTATGTGTGTGTG
The DNA here is from genome assembly GCF_902167405.1 of Gadus morhua. NCBI lineage: Eukaryota > Metazoa > Chordata > Actinopteri > Gadiformes > Gadidae > Gadus > Gadus morhua. Next base: position 22,364,270 of record NC_044053.1, read on the forward strand.
TGTGTGTGTGTGTGTGTACACCTACCTTGAGACTGTTGACACATTTTCCCTCGACTTCTATCCACAAAGAGTCCGCCACTACTTCTCTTTCGATGAGGTAATAGACGAGCAGGCGAATGGATGGCGTCATCTCTGGCGTAACCCTAAACCGCACAAACTGATTCTGTCCGGAGACGCCAGAACCCTCTACAACACCAAAGGTCACCACCTTTCCCTTAGACAGCACCTGCACCACAGAAACAGACCAGCATACCACTTTACACCTCTATCCCATTCCACCCGTCATGCCGTCATATTTCCACAATCACCCATCCCACATCTGTACATGATGTTTACAACAGGCCATTTAGCGGTTCAGCTTTGAGCCATCCCTCCAGTGGAACTAGGTTTACATTTTAGAGTAATAGTTAGAGTAGATAGTAGATAGTATCACATTTCAAAGTGCTTCCTGAATTCCCTGACAATTTGTGTTCCAAACTACTAGCACAAAATAACAGAATTGATGAGATGTTCCAGGAAGTTGTGGTCTTCAGATGTTCCAGGAAGAGGTGGTTCTTCAGTGGGATAGTCCAGTGCTTAAGGTGTTTGACTTCTGATCGAAAGTTTCTGGCTTTTAATCGCAATGTCTGTAAACTAACCGGAGGCATCCTTGACCAAGACATTTAACCCCTTACATTGCCTTAATGACCTCTCTCTACATTTACTGTAAGATGCTTTAAATAAAATAAACAGCAAAAAATAATCATACCTCCAGGGCGCTAACTACGAGGGAGCCAGGGGGGCTGAGCCTTTTGGGAGGTGGGGTTGTAATTATTCTCTTTAAAATAGGATTATTGACACATTTAATTGTGAATGTGTATCAAACTATACTACTCATATATGCATCAGGGCTACTCATCACTTGGGTTTAATTTAAAGAAGAAGAAAACAAAAAACATCAGCACCATCAGCAACTCAATCTACCGGCTACCGGCTAAGATTCAAGGTATCATTTGGACACTGCCTCTATCACTCCTCAGCCCTTCATCCTCCGCCTCCCCACTGTCCCACCTGCTTCATCTGCACCCTCCCCCGGCTCTACCATCAGAACTCATACCCACACAGTGATTTAAACATGCGTGTAGGCTCTGGACGCCGCCCCCATCGGTTCACCCACCATGTAGTTGACGTTGAAGGAGGGCACATTTCTGGCCGTGGCGGCAGAGACCCGGATATGAACGTGGTGTCCGATGACGAGGCTTCCCCGCTGTGGATGGTGGATGTAGAGGTAGCGCGATTGGGGCGAATTGTACGCCG